>NC_135313.1:9364259-9474259 GCF_048772815.1 Callospermophilus lateralis | reverse complement strand
GATTGGCCCTTGGCCTTCAGCGACTGCAGGAGTTGAACAGAGCTTGAACCAGCAGGGAGGGAGGGTCCCAGTGTTCAGAGTTGCACTATGAAAGGATCCTTCTGGCTGCATGTGAGACCAGGTTTTAGGGGCAAGAACAGGAGCCAGTCTGGGGCAGAGCTGGGGTGGCCTGGATGGGGTGGGGGGATGATCAGAGAGGCACTGAGCGGGTGTGCTGTGTTAGAGGTGGAATTAACTAGACAAAACACAGCTCTCGTAGGGGAGTGAAAGCAGCACCAAGCCCTGGTGTCCTAGCTTGTGTCACAGAGGAGCTGTGACATGCCTTCAAGGCACCCCAGTAGTGAAGCCAGATGGTGATTTGGGATGTTTAGGTCGTGGTGTTGGTTAACAGTTGACATTTACTGACTTCAATATGCCGAATGCTATCCTAAGTGTTTAAGGTGTTAACTCATTTATTCCTCTTATAAAGCTAAGAGGGAGCCAGCGTTACTACCTACGCTTTACACAGGAAGCAACCAAGATTCTAGGTGGGGAGGTAACTTGCCCAGGGTCACTCACATAGCAAGTGGTAGAACCTGGGAATAAACCCAAGTGATTTGATTCTAAAGTTTCACTCTTCAATCAATAGCAGTGTTTTCCAAATTACAGATTATCCAAATCAGTGCATTGGGGGTCAAACCTACCTTTGTCAAAAATTGGTAGGTTGTATAAACATGGATTAATTTCTGGCTTCTCTACTCTGTGCCGAGAACACAGGGGTGTTCTCGGCAAGAGACAAGAAAAGTATCTTCAATAAATGGTGCCAGTAAAATTGAATACACACACACACACACACACCCATATATATGTTTATATCTCACATATATTTACACATACATATACATGTCTTTATGTGTGTATATATAAAATATATATATAGCAGAAGAATAAAACTAGATTATTTCTTCTCACCATATACAAAAATCAACTCAAAATGTATCAAAGACCTATGTGTGAAATCTGAAACTATGAAATTATTACAAAAAAAAATAGGGAAACCCTTCATGGCATTTCAAAATGACTAGAAGAGAAAAAATTCCCAACACATAACATGATTAATGTTTGAGGAGATGGAAATGCTTATTACCCTGACTTGATTATTATGCTTTCTATACATGTACTGAATTAGCATAATGTGCCCCACAAAAATGTACAAATTTTATGTCTCAATTTTTTTTTACTTTAGAAGACCATCTCAGAGTGTGACACACTTATAAAAATGAGTGTTACATTCTGTGTGTGTTAGTCTGTGTGTAACATCTAGAATCAAGATACAAAATACTTTCTCTCTGTGGGTTGTAATCAAAAGGCCTGCAGAACTTTTCCCCAGGCCGTGTTGTCCAGGATTGACTGTTCCGACAGGGAAGGAGGAAAGACTCTCTTCCTGGAGAAGATATATGTATCTACTTTGGAATGAAAAGTCAAGGTCTAATTATATCAATAATATATCTTCCTTCATGATGCCTATTATCCTAAAACATTCTGTACTTACAGAAAATTAGCAGCTATTAACTCAAAAGCATCTAATATATCAATATTCCTCAGGGAAGGGAAACTTCATTGTAAGCAGGCACCCAAAGGCTGCTGGGTGTTCAAAGAGAATGACGGCTGATTATAATGAAGGCAACCATTTATTGAACACCTACTAAGTGCCAGGCATTATACTCTACTATCTACATTTATTACCCCGTTTATTGATGCCTGGTAAGTCAGTACCTGAGCTAGGATTTGAAACCAGCCCCACTCACAGAATTGAGTTCTCAGCCACAGAATCCAGCGAGCCTTCTTTCCATTCCATCAAGCTGCTTTCCTTACATCCAGCCACATCCATTCCCTGAGAAATAGGTAGAGGATGCCTTCCTGCTGGTCGAAGTATTTAATAAAGTAATTATGAATTAAATGGGGTTTGTAAGTCACCCTTAGGTCCTAAATTTCTGTTTATAAAATTGCTCAGTCTAACGCATTTTGTTATAGTATCCCAAACAGACTAAGACAGATGCATTTATAAAAATGTTCATTCTAGTATTGCCAGAATGGATCATCTGTCTAAATAAATCATGAAATAAATTATGGAGCCGCTACAAAATGAAACTGTCATGTGGTGGTAAAGATGTGATAAATCTGCATAACCCAACCGGATAAACCTTCAAGATACATTATTAAAAACAAAAACAAGAGGCTGGAGATGTGCACAGAAAACTCCTATCAGTGTGGGAGAGAACAGAGGCCAGCAGCTGTTACTTTGGGGGAATGAGGTGGACGTCTGGGGAGGTTAGAAGTTACATCTTTTTTACCTAAGAAGGACAACCAGAGAACCAAAGGACCCGACCCATTCACATAACCAGGAGTGCCATGTAACATCACCTCCTGGATGTCTTGGGCTGTTATTAGATGTCATTTGTTTGAGAGGAAGAGGCCCAAGAGGTGCACCTGTATTTTTCCTCTGGCCTGGGAGGAGTCACACGGACCCTCCCTGGTGCCTAGCAGCACCTGTGCAAAGCTGCACAGCAATGCCCATCATGCACTCTGACTTACCCACCCTATGAGTTCCTGAAGGCAGGTTTCTTTCATTAATTTTCTATAACCCAGGCCCTACCTGCAAGGTCTGCTAATAAGGAGGCTCTTGATTAGTGATTGAGTATACAAAGATATACAAGATAGCCCACTTGCCTCTTTTTCAACCACAGAATGGCATTAATTCATGTTTATCTGTAGATTCAACTGTTCAATGGCTGACAGAACTGGCTGACCCCCAATCATCCAGGTTGACGGACATAGATAAACATCATAGTCCCAACACAGATGGTACAAACACATCCACTATGTAAAGATTTATAGGGTCTATTTTGTTTTTTGACCTTGGTCCTAAGAAGGCATAATTTCCCTTTACTGAAATCTAAGGGAAAAACACTGTGATCAGTCCCAAGGTGATAAAAAGAAGTGGAGGAGAATTAAAAGTTTGCCAGGATGCTAAGCTGATTTCCAGAACAAATGCCACAGAGCATGCATAAAACCTTAGAGTGCCTGGACTCATCCCACCAGGATGGTCCTGGATCCCTTCTCTGGTTGCATTTGATAACTCTGCAGTCTGCTAGGTTTCTGCTTTGACTGTAATTGGGAACCAAATAATAACTCCAAAGGGGCAAATTCCCAAGAAACAATCATTACTTGGGCAAACACTGGACACAGGAGATAACTGTGCAACAGCTAAAATGGTATTCATTTGCGTATAAATCCTACTGGGGGTTCAGACTCTCTGGTGGTGGCTAATGATAAACTTGATTCATCTCCACATGTAGAGATATAGAGCCCCTCACAGAGACATCTCTGTCTTCAGGATATGCACGTACCCTAGGTATCTGGGAGTATTCCATATTGTATACTGAAGTTTTTCTTTTTGTTGCATGTGACAGTAAATGTTATAGTATCCCAAACAGACTATATTTCCAACAGATCCCACTATTTCCAACAAATCCCACTAGACTCAACTTCAGTGGTGTTCAGTGCAGGAAAAGGTAGTTGTAAGGCTCTGCCTTGTCATTGTGCTTCCCGGCATGCTGTGACATTGTTGGGGATGAAGCCTGTAATACTAGAGCTGGAAGTGTGAACATGAACCATGTCATTTAATCCCTCATTTTATAGAAGGAGACGCTGAGCTCCAGAGAGATGAAATGACCTTGCACAATCTTGGGGTTGGTTAGGCAGCAGCAGATACAGGTCTGGAACCCAGCTCTCTGGCCGCCAGGGCAGCATTCATTCTACTCAGATTCTTGCCTCCAATTAGTGTAATCACTTTTTTGCAAATACTTATCAAAATTATTAGGACAATGTTGTGATAGGTCAAATTGATCCCAAATAATCTCTAAATATGATCATTTTCAAGAACAAATAGGAGGAAAGAGAGACTGTTGATAAGGTGGTAGACAGAATAATGGTCCCCAAAGATGTCCATGTCCTAATCCCCAGAATCTTTGAATATGTTACTTTCTATGGCTAAAGGGATTCCGAAGATTGGTTAAATTGGGCATCTTGAGATGGGGAAGGTGTCCTGGTCTATTTGGGTGGGCTCAATGTAACCACAAAGGAGAAAGTAAGGTTCTGAAGGGTCAGTTTGTTTGCCCAGATCATGTGGCCAGAATAGGATTTTGAAGCCAACCTGATCCTCTTTCCTACTCTATCTTTGTGCCTCTTTTACCTATATTGTCATCACTCAAGGGATCTAAAATTAAGATTTTTTTTCTATACCTGTATAAATTTTTCTTCAGATATTTTTTGAGGATATCCTACATGTTCTTGACTTTTCTAATTCTACTTTTATATATTTATCTCCACAAATACCACTTTAAAAATTAAAAATAGGTAATACTCTACCCCAAGGCATAACAGTTTTCATTTTGTAGAATTACCAAATTTTAGAATGAAAACTGGCCCCGTGTTTCAGAGAAGTAAACCGAGCTCGGTATACCTAGATGCAGTCACACAGTAAGGGCCACAGTCAGAGTGAAGACCAAGGCCCTGGCCCAAGTCTAAAACCCTTTCCAACAGATCCCGCTAGACTCAACTTCAGTGTCTTATACCAACTTACAGTTGTTAGAAAAGAATTCCAGTGGTGACAATGCTACCTAATCTCTATCTTCACACAGGAGTATTTCTTACCCTTGTTTAACAAGGAAAGTCGGTCCTAAGACCTTCTGTATAGGAACATCTGGGAAGAGTCCCTGTTCCTTCTCATGCTATGAACCAAAGAGGAAAGACAAAGAGTAAGCAGACGAGGGGCCAAATATTACATTTGTTACCACTCACCCTGATGGTGGAGGATATGCTTCACATTTCTGGATGAGAGAGTTTCCTAATACTGGACACCTCCTCCCCCTGACATTCAGAGTTAGACACCATGCTGCAGCCGTGGGCGGTGCTGGACCACTGGCCAGGGGCCTGAGCCTGTGACACTACGGCACAGAGAGCAGAGGCTCTAGGCAGCTCACAGATAGATGGGGCTAAGGGTCCTGCCTCTCTTCAAATGTGCACAGCTGATAAGTTATTATTATCTGTCAAGAAGCAAAAGCGGGTGAGAGGGTCCAGGAAGGAGAGCTGACCCAACATCCCTCGTGTGAAGAGAAGCATCTGGAATGGGAAGGACGCGTCCTCCAACCAGCGCGGTTGGATTTCTTCCACCATAGAGGATCAAACTCCCCTAGTTCAGATAAGAACAAGATACCTGTCAATGCTGAATTTTGAGACATATCTAAAACAACTGGAAACACAATTCCACAATTCCACATCATTTTCGCCTCCATGCTGTGCATCTCTTGTTTCAACATCTTAAACCTTGATCCTGACATTGTCACACTTCTGCTAGTCACCCACACACTGCCCTGGGCTTGAGGCAGCCCCCAGTGCTCTTCAGCTTTTGTGGTTGCCCTCAGTGGACTTTTCTCTAGGCAACTGATGGAACCTCATACATTCAAAGACACTTCTTGGAGACCTAAGTGCAAAGTGAATTTACATTCTGTGTTGCTTCTTACATTTTTCAACCCAGAGACTCTAGTTTTTGATATGATTCTAATGTTTCTCTCAAGCACATTTTTGGCTGCCTGAGTAGCAGTGAACTCTGGATGACATCTGAAAATTCTCATCCCGATGGAAACGCTGGATGGGACTCAGGAAGGAGTGAGGACAGCATAACCCGGGGGTGGGTGGGGGGAAGAGTGGCAAAAGCATGAGGCTGGGACTTAGGATTCACGGGTAATTCAGGGTAACTTGTCCTTCAGGGCCTTGCTGCTCGTTGGTGACACAGGGACTTTCTGGTCCCAGTTGGCATCCTCTTGCTGCAGAAATACTTACGGATTTCACAGTTTGCTCCCACCCAGCCATGAGGGCAATGGCAGATATAACCATTGGGCTGGTCCAGGCAGGTTCCAGCATGATGACAAGGGTTGCTGTCACATTCATTTATGTCAATGTCACACTCTTCACCTGGGGAGATAAGGAAAAATGGCAATGAACTGGTTGCATTCACAGCTCCCATGACTTCTCGGGCAAAACCAAGACCTGCAGCTGACCATGACCTCCAGCAGCAGAGCCCAAACTGCTCTTTGTGTAAACTCTCAAAAATTCCAGACAAGGGATCTTTTATGTAAGCAAAACTAAAAAAGAAAAAATATATATATATTATCCTGATGAGAAGAATTTCTCCTTTATTCCATTAACCAGTTAATAGAAGCTGATTCCCAAGTCTGAATAAGCCCTTCAAGGTTGATTAGAAAAGCAAACTTAGGTTCCTGAATTTATTAAGGAAGTCTATTTTATTTTGGATTTTGGCAGCTGAGTCTTATTTATTTTTCCAAAACCCCAGAAAGGCAAAAACTCACTGTTTATGATAATTTTGTAGCCAAGTGTTTGAGTGTACAGACTGGACACGGAATCTTCTGGTCACAGCTGTGTGCCTAGCCTGAGTCATCTGATAAAATGTCCTCTACTTTCCAGATCCCTAGATCTGCCTGGAGGACATGCAGACTGGAGAGCAGTAGGTCCAGCTCAGGAGAGACAATCATGAAGTTGGGGGTTAGCCCATTGTCTTTTCTAAGAAATGGCAGCCCAAAGGAAGCTCACAGACCCTCCATTCTGTCCTCCCCTGTAAAGAAAAGTGCAGTTTCAAACTCCTGACCCTGACTAGACCCAGACTTTCCGGGTAGCCTTACTGACCTCAGAAAACCAGGGATAAAGTTACAAACCAGGACCTGGGGCCAATGTCACTCTGAGCCAAATTTACAGGAAATAGCTTGTTACCAAAAGTGATATGAACAAAGTCACCTTCGAGTGATTTTACAGCCATCATGATGAGCCCATATAAATTGAATATGATTCTTATACACAAAGGCAGCTCATCAGAACTGAAAAGGATACTTCAAATTGAGACATTTTCTCGTAAAAGTTTGAAAATGAAAAAAAAGAAATTTCTAAAATAAGGCCTCATTTGCTTAAATGCAGAATGGGATGAAAAATGAAACTCCTACCACTGCTATAGTCAGAGATTAATAAGAGCAAAATCAAAGATTTTTGTCCATTTTTAAAAAGACAATATTTCAGTACATTCAGGTAATTACTTCCAGGCTTATATAACATTAAATTGCTTTTCTATCTGCTATTGGTTTACTTCACATCTATAAGACTACTCTGTCACTCACAGATGATTTTAGAGGAAGAATCCCACACTAAAATATTTCACAACTGTTTCATTTCATAGTCTTTATGTACCTGGAACCTGACTACTTCATTTTTGAAGTAAAATCTGTCGAATAAAACATTTATTATGTTTAGGTCATACTAGGGTGACTATAATTTGGCAGTGTCTAAATGAATTTGTTTCTTTCAATAAATATAGTCATTGATTTCAATAGAAAGGACGTGAAATTGATTGCTTCTTGCTAACCTATTTCAAAGTTTGTCTTTGTATTAATAGGGCAATCGCTCTGAGTGGGAAAGGAAAGAGACTAAACTGTTACAAATGGCCCTGCAGGGCAGACTAGTCGAGGGGACACAAAAACAGGAATGTGCTGAGAAATGCTAAAGGATGAAATCAAAGACCTTGACGGATAAATTCATCAGGACTACATCCCAGCTGCTTAGGCAGACAAGTTAATCAACGCATTCACTGAACATGGCTTTCTTTAGCTGGAAATCTGAACACTGCAGATACTGAAATGCAATGCTCGGTTCCCAACATAGCAAGAGCCTCATTTTTCCTACCTCGATAGGCTGACACAACTCAAAAGTCCCCCTGCCCCATAAGGTCTACTGCAACATCACACCCGTCTAATTCCCTAAAAGCAGTGCACCTGCGCAGCTGTGGCCTCAGTCTGTCCAACCTGCTCTGGTCCAAAGCTCCTCCACAGAGGTGAAGGCCAAATTCAGGGCAGATCTGGATCACTAAGGGCCTCTGATATAGGCAGAAGTCCAAGATCCCTAAAGTAGACTGTTCTTGGGACCCACCAGATTAGAAAGAGTTGATTAAAAAAAAGGGGGGGGGGAATATCTACAAACCATGATCTCAAGAATCGGGGCCCAGAGAGAAGGTCAAACTGATGTCAGGCTGCTTTTCACTGTGTCCTTAGAGATGCACTTGGAATGAAACGTCATAACTTAACCATGTAATCTTCCCGCCAGGCGGGTCAGTGGGCAGCTCCTGATGCAGCATGAGTGCTGGCAGTGGCCAGGGTCCTGGGTGCCTCCACCTGTTCCCCATGGCCTGGTCAGCAGACGGCTCTCCTGCCCCGCAAGCTGAATCTGTTCCCCCAGTTCTCAGCCTGGGACCTTCACCATGTCCTGGGCTGGAATTGAGGTGATGTGGAGCATGGGAGGGAGATGGGGTGACTGTCAGTGGGGCCACCAAGGGGGTTTCCATCCAGGAGACCCCACGGAGGACCGCTGCCCTCCACTACAATGATCGTGCTTTTTGCCATCAATTGACACAAGACGCTTGGAGGTTTATTGTGAATTATGGGAAACAACTCTGGCTTTACTGACATTTCCTCATATTTAGAAGCGTTATGTTTTCATATGCATTTAAGACCCTGACACACCCTGACGTTCCAGTTCTAATTAATTTGCATTGTAGCTTATTTTACTAGGAGAATTCTAGTGCTGGGTATGAGGTTCCTTACTAACAGCTAATTCGGTACACCCTCAGGCCTTTGCTGGCCAGGAACAGTCGACTTTTCAGCTCACTCACTCTTTTTTTTTTTTTTTAATTGAGTTAGACAAATATCAGTTGCTCTTAAATCATGATTATTCTTAAATAGCATTTGTGAAGAGAGTTACCAAACGATTTTTTTTTTTTCTTTTTGAGATACTAGGGAGGGAACCCAGGGACATTTTACCACTGAGTTACAGTCCCATCCTTTTCTCCTTCTTCTTCTTTTTTTAGAGACAGGGTCTCACTAAGCATTAAGTTGCTGGGGCCCTTGTTAAGTTGCTGAGGATGACCCTTGTTAAGTTGATGGGATCCTCCTGCCTCAGCCTCCTGAGTCCCTGGGATTACAGGCATGCACCACCACTCCTGGCACCAAATAAATTTCCACTTGACTGGGACTGGCAACCAGGGTCTGACCTCCAAATGGGTTATAATTTCTTTTCAATCAACTACTTTCTAAGGGGCAACGTGCATAGGAGGTATGTTTGGTAGCCCTTATGCAAGTCAACAAGCCTCCTAATTAATCCCATAGGCCTTCCCCAGATAAATGAGGAAATGCAAACCAAAACAAAACAAATCCAGTCACTGCAGCTGTAAATCCTTGGGTTAACAGAATCCACACTGGGCAGTATTGACGGCCATCATCCTAGTGTTTGCACACTTCGGCTGCCCCGTGCCACACCTGGGCTCGATGCCTCAACTCTGATCCCTTCCTATTTCATGAGAATTTTATTCCAGATGAGACAGGTCTAAAAAATTATTTGGAACTTTTGCTACCGTGATGGAGTAACCGGAACCTGTCCTGTCCTCCCACGGTGAACAACTAGACAACTGGATGAAATACATGCAAAATAAAACCACGTTTAAGAGCTGAACTTCAGCTGCAGGGGAGGAAATGAAGCAGCTGAGCTCCGCACAGCCTGGACCTCTGCCTGGGGCCAATTTAGAACACAACGGCCTCATTGAATTGAGGAGACAAAGACTGGAGTTTGTGGAGGCCAAGGTAATTTGTAGGGAAGACCAAATACAGAAGATAGAGCCACTCAGAAAAAAGAGTACCAGAAATATGCTGCGTCCCTTGGGTCCCTTGCTGAATACTGTGCGCAAGTTGAAACTCCAGGAGCCTGGCAAACAAAATGGAAGATGAGCAGTTTCCAAACTCACAGAGGACTGGAAAGTATCCAAAATCTCACAGTTCATCGGCCACCCACTGCATCAATGAAGCCACAAAAGGTCACCTCTTAGCACGAGGGCATAACTGTCCTAAGAATAAAGGCTATGCATTTGGAATCACCTCCCCAGAATATAAAAACAAGCCTTGAAAGACTGACCAGGCTGGCAAATAACTTACCTGCCACAGAGACCAGCATTTAAAAGAAAACAGACAATGGAATCACTGCACCCAACAATTAACCCACAATGACCAGCATCCAAAAACGCAGGGAAAAAAATGGAACTAAAAAAGGAATAAAGTCCTAGAAAACATTCTGTCCAATTTTAATAGCTATGTAGCCACAAGAGCTTTTATGTAGCCAAGGCTGAGCTGCATTGCAGAGGAATAGACATACAAGTCGATGAAAAAAATGGAGAACTCCAAATAGACCCCCATAAAAATGGCCAACTGTTTTTGATGAAGGTTCAAAAGCAATTAAAGGAAGAAAACATGGCCTTTTTAACAAATAGTTGTTTAAGAAAATGTACTTCTCTAGGCAAAGAAAAGTAAACTTCCTGTTAGAAGACCCCAGGAAAGGATATATCTGTGGAAAAAGAATGGAACTATATAACAAATGCTGTGGGGAGGTGCTGACCTCAGTAGCAGAGTGAGTAGCACTGGTTAGACTCAATGAGAATGAGCTGGACACAGGTTAACGATTTTGAAATGGCTATCTGTGCATATTGGAATTGACCAATTAAGTAAATGGATATTTGAGGGTGGGAGCCAGGTCTGTGGCCATTGTAGTGGGAATATTCAAATAGCAGAGGAGACTGCTAAATGATCCATGAGGGGATGGAATAGAGTTGGAGACATCCCTATGAACTCATGCTTGGCTTACTGTAGGTATGGACGGCTACAGAGTGCAATATTCATAGATGTGCACATGGGTGTGTGTAGGTTAGTAAACACATATTCTTTGTCGCTCTATCAGCTGAGAGGGCCTGAGAGTAATGACACCCCAGCAGTAGTGAGCATGTTAGTGCACATATCTTTATTTCTAAAGTCATTCTCTAATAATGAACCAGGGATCCTTAGAGAAATTGGTAATTCTAGGCCTGGGGATATAGCTCAATTGGTAAAGTGCTTACCTCACATGCACAAAGCCCTGGGTTCAATCCCCAGCACCACAAAAAAAAAAAAAAAAAAAAAAGAGAGAGAGAGAGAGAGAGAGAGAGAAAGGGAGGGAGAGAGAGAAATGGGTAATTCTCTAGGACTGGGGTAGGAAACACAGGATGAGATTGGAGCAACTTGAGTTCCAGAAAGTATACAAGAAAAATTATCAAAGACAATTCAGGAGGCTGAGGCATGATGATCGCCTGTTCAAAGCCAGCCTCAGCAACTTAATGAGGCCCTAACTTAGCAAGACCTTGTATCAAAATAAAAAGGATGTGGCTCAGTGCTGAACTGCCCCTGAGTTCAATCCCTGGTGCCAAAAAGGAAAAAAAAAAATTGAAGGAAATAAATGACAGCAACAATTATCCCACCCCGCAATAATGGGGCTATATCAAAGGAACATAGGAACCAGACTGAAAGACCTCCCAATGTCCAAAGCAGGAATATTTTGAGCAACAAAACAAATTAAAAAGTATTAGATTTTAACCCAAAGTATAAAATAAACACCCATGAGTCCCCATTAATATAAATAAATGATTGAATAAATAAACAAATGAAAGAGAATAAACAGATCTCTCACAAAGAAAAATTCTAAACGGTTTCTGCAGCTGCTGCCCTCTCACAGAGGGGGGACATAACCTGGACCCTGCCCTGGTTAACCGTGAGCTACACACGTGACTTCCTTCCAAAGAGGAAAGTATAGAAAGGAGGAAACGAGGGACACTAGAGTGGGAAACCCTCAGCAGGGTGATCAAGGTCGACAGTGATGGTTACAAGTCACCTTGATGGTATGCAGCCTTAATAATGTGAGGGGGTTGGCAAACGGACAAGGCAAGAGAGCATTTACTCAAAAGGATATCAGACGTCAAAATAAGCACATGAAAAGACGTGCCCCCCATCATTCACCATGTCAGAAATTGAAAGTCAAACCATAATGAGCTGTGACCACATGCCTATCAGAATGGCAAAGCCTTGGAGACCAGAGTGGACACAGGTAAGTTAATAACTGGAAGCAGGAAGGACCTCCAGGCGATGATCCTTATGGTAGGAACATGGGTTCTGAGGATGAGAGGGGATATATTTTCAATCAGAAGCCTAAGATCAACAAGAAAAAGAAAAAATTTGTCCTCCACATAGCACACACTAGGGGTTGCCGGCTGGCCTGAGATTGAAGGATCTGGATCCAAAGGAGAGAGTCTTATTTAATTAAATAACAATGGTTTGCCTAATTCATTCCATTACATCAGTTTGGGAGCTCTCAAACACTAAATAGTTGACCAAGTATAAGTTCTGCTAAACCCTGAGTGCAGTTCCTAGGCAGCAACCTCCAACAACAGGGGCAACCATGTTCCTTATATTGAAGGAGTTAATATTTTATCAACCTCTCCCATGCAGCAATAGTTATCAGAACACAAAAGATTTCTTTTTTAAGGAAGAAAAATGGTTTTATGATTTAATCTATTCAGAAAATAAACAAAGGTAAATAAGACTCTCGATTGAGATTGCTCAGAGCCCTCAGAATTTGAGCATCCTTTAGGAATTTCTATGTGGCACGTACCATGTCTCCAATTTATTTGGACACAGAACCTTTTTTCCACAGCGTATCTCCTGGGACTGGTTCTGTAAAACACATTAGCAGCACAATTCCCCAAACTACTTCTGTAACTATTCTGTGGTCTTCTGCAAGCTGGAAACGTACCAGGGCTGAATAGATCGGCATGTGTTGCTTTCAAAAACCAGGCAGAGTGATGTCTGAAACTACTTCTGTGAGTCCTGCTGCTCCCTACGATCACGGGCGGACCATGAAGAAATGCCCAGGGTGGCCTGCTGACTGAGTGCATATGGGTGCAGTGGAGGCCAGGGTGGAAGGTGAGCAGAGGCGACTGGAGAGTAGGAGACAGGAAAGAAATTACTGAGAAGGGCCCGATGAGATGTGTTCGGGGCTCTGGCAGGCAGAGGAACCAGGACGAGGATGGAAAGGCTAGATGGGAGCAGATCAGCACAAGGACGCTGAACTTATTCTTGAAGGACAATCAAATGTCAAAAGGGAGGGGGCAGAGTATCAATATGTACGGTCTCTGCATGCATAGGGAGAAGGCTAGAATGATCCATACGATTATGGAACACAGTTGGAGACATGGCTACAGTGTGGAAAATGGACTGGGACAGGTGCATGGTGTGGGGGCTGTCGGAGGGGGTGCAGGAAGCAAAGGCAGCCAAGGGAGAAGTTTGTGGAGTTCTTTGTATCTGAATGCACGTCCACAGGAAGAAGAGGGGGGTGTCAGGATGATTCCCCAGTTTCTGGCCAGCACAACTTGAAGGTAGTAGTAACGACATTTAATAAGCTAGCAAATATTTAAAGAAGGAAGCAGAGAATCTATGATTTGAGGTGTCTGAGATGCCCCAGAGCGTGTGCTGAGTAGGCAATTAGGGATTTGCTAAAAATTCTAGAGAAAAGGTTATAATTTCTCTCCCCAAAGATACTGAAATAAATTTCAAATGGAATCAAGATGTAAAGGCACAAAATAAACTAACACATGATTATAATGATATAGGAGGATATGTGTAGTCTTGATTGATAGAATCTTTCATGAAATGACAACAAAAGAAAATATAGAGTGTATAAAATGAAAATGCATGTGTACAAAATAAGACATTTTATACACATTTAAAAAATAAACACAGTGGAAAAATATTTATGACCTTGTCAGATAAAACGTAATATACTTCACACAAAGGGCTATTTCAAATCAAGAAGAATAAAGATTAGCATGAAAGGTCTGGCCGAACAGCAGACAGAGCGCATGAACAGAGGGCTCCTAAGAAACCACCAATGACAAGAAATACCTTGTAAAGGTTTCCAACCTCCCAAGGAATCAAAGACCTACAAATTAAGACAATGCTAAAATGGCACTCCTGCCAGCCAGATGAGGGTTCTGGAGTATCTGTGTCAAATGACAAAGTAAATACTCTGACACTCGCCGAGGAGTGGATGTCAGCACCATGTTAATTCTTGTTTTTCTCTTGTTACTGTTTTGTTTTCCTGGAGAATAACGTGGAGATCAGGTATGTGTTCTCCTTGATTCTGAGATTATGTTTTGCGGAAATTATATCAAGAAATAATAAGTGCACAAGATGTATAAGAATATCCCTGTCGATGTTGTTTACAAGACGGAAAGGTCACA
The DNA here is from genome assembly GCF_048772815.1 of Callospermophilus lateralis. Taxonomy (NCBI): domain Eukaryota; kingdom Metazoa; phylum Chordata; class Mammalia; order Rodentia; family Sciuridae; genus Callospermophilus; species Callospermophilus lateralis. The sequence continues at coordinate 9,460,014 of NC_135313.1, read as the reverse complement.
CTGTGGGTAGATGACAAAAAAGTCATGATATTTCATACAAGGATCTACAACCAACCAGTACAAATGTTACACAGAAGCTATTTCTTGATGTGGAAACACGTGGAATAGATATATTTTAAGCGAAAAATGGGTTACATATTAGTAATGGGCAGTTTGATCCTTTCATGCTCCAGAGTTCATGAATACACACTATTATTTACTGTCTTCTCTACACCTAGACCTCTGGGAACAATTCCAGGATTTCAAAATTATCAAAATATTAATAATTTCCTAGTAGTGCAGTTTAAAGTGATGGATTTTTCAATAGCCCTGTATTTTCTATTTTTTTCTCCCATGCCTTTTATTACTGGTAGAATAAAAATATTTGGAAAAAAAAAAACCAGAATACTTTCCCAGTATTAATTTTACCTCCCCTGATATATAAATGTCTCTGTGTGTTTTTAAACCATTCAGGAAAACAAGACCATCTGCAAATCGTTTTCTGGAATAAGCCCATTTCTCAATCCCAGAAAAATAAAAAGAAAAACAGAGCACTGCTCAGACAAATAGAGAGAAGATCAGAAGGTGCTTCTTCCACCTGGTGGCTGTCGGCACCCTACAGGGGGCACAGATGAGGCTCCCCTGGGGTGGAGAAGGAGGAGGCCCTGCAAACTGCTCCAGGGTATGGAGGTCACAGTGGCTCAGAGGGGGCAGGCCAGCAAGAGGCTCTCATGTTTCTAGAGGCTTCCCTGCCTACTCTTCCAGGGGCACCTGAGAGTCGGCTTCTTTCAACCTGCAGGCCGGAGTGACCCTATGCCCTTGCTGGTTAAGCAAAGTCCAGAGAACACAGACTTTGTCCTGCTCTTTAAATTTCAGGACTCCTGGGTCTGTTGGAAAAACAGAACTGCTGGTTTTGGAGTTCCTCTGAGAATCTGATGAAATGTTAAGAACCTCTTCTCAGCAGACATATCCATAGAACACTCACATCCACTTTTGAGATTCATAAACTCCTCGAAGCTCATGGAAGTGGTGGCTTTGAAGAAAGATCCCAAGACTAGGCTGCATACCACAACTGAGAAGTGACTTCTGGCATGGTTCAGTGGCCATTAAAGCTGCTGGGAACCAGCCCCCGGCCCCCACCCACTCTCCCAGCCCACTCCTCCTGACCCTCTCCAGCAGCGTCTGTACCCATACCAGCAACAGACCCACAACCTGGACGGTCTCCCTAACTTCCCCTGTTAGAGTCTGTAAACAAGTCTGGATGGCGCCTGGCAAAATGCCAGAGGGAGTGGTTTGTGAAGTAACTCCAGCGAGTTATTAAGTGTGGAGATTCCTTATTGGTTGACTGTTGTATCTAGTTTATGCTAATTAAGATAAGCTGTGTGGAATGTATAAATACCTCTGTTGTCCTACAATAAATGGCTCCTACTCCTGCTGTATCAATGTACACAAGTTGTTCGTCACCCCCCGGTTATTTTTCTGCAGCCAGCCCGACTGCGGCATTCCCCCACCACCAACTTTCTTCACTTTTCAAAATTCTGTTACTTTTATGTCATTCAATAAAAAGAAATGTAGTAGCTGAATGCAGTTTCAATAGAAGACACTCTCCTTCCTTCCTGACCTGCATTCACACGCACACTCTCAGGTGTTCATGTAACGGCTCATTTCTCATGTTTCAAAGCTATAGCTCTGAAAATGCATTGCAATGACAGTTTCAGCAAATCTAAGTACCAAATCCTCATTTCAGTAGAGCCTCATTTAATGATACACAGTTGATTGTTTTAAAATAGATCTTCACGCAAGTACTACCTCCACATTTTGCAATTGTATGCCTATCTGCAATCATTTATGCGAGGAGGATTTGGAGCTATCTTAGCCTCGGCAATATCATGGACTTGGTGGTAAATTTGAAGACCCAGTGCATGGATCACTTGCCTGTGAAGCCTGGTGCACAGACACAGGTGCCATTCAGACCTTCAGTGTCACAGGTACCTCCGTTCAGACAGCTGACATTGGCGCAGGGATCCTTGTACAATTCGCAATGTGTTCCTGCAAAGAGACAGACACAAAAGGGGTGACTCACGGAGCAATCTCCAGCTCCTGTGGCCTTGAAAACAAAGTACTTGAATGACATGGGGTGGTGTGGGGACAGATTCCGGGATGTGTGTGTGTTTGTGTGTGTGTGTGTGTGTGTGTGTGTGTTTGCGCACGCACACACACACATGCCTGTGCCCATTCCTGACTTTACTGTTGTAAAACATAACTTCTATGTTTACTCTTATAAAAATATGGCTCATTAGTAAATAGATTCAATCTTTGCCCACAGGCCCTACCAGAAAGAACTTTAATGCACACTTTCTCTGATTACATGTCCCTAATGCATAGGGCACACAAACAAAAAAATAAAAACCTGAGAGATAAATTTTTTCAATGGCAAATGCTCTCTGCGTCTCCAAAAGAATCAGAAAACAGCTAGACAGTCTTAATAAAATGTCAATATAATTGACAACAGCACCCCCAAAAGTGAGGATTTGGAATCAAATATTTCAGCAAGACCCAGCTCTACTGTGGAGAACTGCAGGATAGGGAAGGATCAGCTCCAGGACTGGACACTGGGCTCGAAGGCCAAACCACACTCCACACGCAAAGTTAGCGTGCACCCGGCCCGGGCCACATTCCAGGCCCTCACTCTAATTTATTCTTCTCAAAGACACTGTGAGATAATTGCCCTTATTTCCCCCATTTTACAGATGAGGACACCGAGGAAAGACTCTCTGATCACAAGCTGCGATTCAAACCTTCTGTCATCCAAATTCAGTCTCTGCTTGCTGGATAGTTTGCCTCAGACTGGCCATGGAAAGAAACAAAACTCTGTGCACATTTAATAACAAAGAGGCTTTTAAAAAAATAGGTAAAGTAAAAACAGAAAATGTCCCATTTCTGTAACATATATATATATTACATATAAAAAAAATCACACACATATCTACACGTATATATGCCAATGCCTGAAGCAGGACTGGATTACTTTGACTTCATATCTATGTATTCTGCTTTGTTGACATCTGCTGGTGTCATTAGAGGGCAAGATGGGTAAACAGATTGGTCTCCCACTCCCCACCCCTGTCCCATCCCCTTAGGAGAGAAGGAGAAATTATATCCTAATACAGGTAAGAGTGTAAGTAATGGCATATCTGTCTTTTCTTTAAGCATTAAGAAAAAATAAGCACAAAGCAGATAACAAGGGCATGGTTTCACTTCATCTGCTCCTGGGCTCGTTGCTTAGCTCATACTGTGCAAGTGGACAGCCACACCCAGTGACTCATTCGGCAGCACTGAAATCACTCTTGCTGGGCTTTTCTCTCTCGTCTTTGTCAATGCTTTCAGAAGTTGGACTCAAGAAGGAGAAAAAGAAGAGAATAGAAACATACTTTCCTATCTATATTTGCACCAGCGACTTATTGGAGCCAAGCATTTGAGAACGGATGGTCTTTAATTCCTTTTTATCCCCTGCCCATCATAGCCAAGCTATTAATGATGCTCTGCCAGACGCTGGTCTGGGGGGCCTTTCAGCTTTCCTTCCCTTTCTTCCTGGGACAACAACCCAGACCCAAGTGTCTTGTGCCTGGTGAGATACAGCCCCCCAGCCGTGTCTGTCTCCAGGGACTTGAAAGAAACTTCCTGGCTTGATAATCTCAAAGATCAAACCAACTTTAAGATCAGCACACCTCTGGTGACTCTTCTTCATTTGGATGTGCATCGCCTCTTCTCCCAGAAGTCTCAGTTTCCCCCCTGATTCTCACATAGCATGGATTCCAGTGGAAAAATAAAATGAAGGAAAACCTTATCTGCTTCAAAATGTTTATTGTGAAACAAAAGATTCACATTATTACAAGTTCCCAAGGGGCTGCTCAATGGGAACTGCTGACTGAAAAAAAAAAAAAAAAAAAAGACTTTCTGCTCTAGGCTCTAGTGGGAAATATACTACGTTACGTTCAGAGATGTCTGACACCTGAACAAAACTCCATCAGAGCTAAAGTGCAAGCAGTCAGAAGACCCTCCCTGGTTTCTAGTACTGCAGGGGCTAGTGCAGTCAGGGTCGTATGGTACAATTCAAGCAAACTCCCACATTGTTCAAATAAGGCTGGAAGGCAAATTCTAGGCCAGATGTGAAAACATAGTAACTTTAAAGTCTTCAATACAATAAATTTGATGAAAATGCCCAGGATAATAGGCCATCTCAGTCTTTTGCATGTCTGAGAGTCCTGGGGTGTTTTGGCAATAATTGTAGCCCTCTGGCTCTCATTTTCAAAAGATGAGACCTTCAGTCACTTAAGCATCCATTGAGAGTTTGCTGGCAGCAGGCTTGCTGGACGCCACTCTCCTCGGAGACAATCACATGAATCGAGATGGCCTCACAAGCCCCCAGTGAGCATCCAGGTTCCTCCCATTTGTATAAGCTAAGCTTTGGTAACCCCTGCATAAGAATACCCGTCATGCTGCACTGTGGTCATGAGAGCTGGACACCTATGAGCAAGAGACTTAAAAACAGAGAACAAACACTGCTGGACACTACTGATGTGCCGGGGGCTCCTCTTAAGGCTGGGGGCGCCCCCTTCCTGGGCGCCCAGGCTCTCACCCAGCACTGTCCTGGGCATCCTGTTTCCTCTGAGAAGCACGTCTTCCTTCACCCTCCACCCGACCTGGACTCCACCAGGCACACTAGCCCTCGCCCATCAAGGCCAAGGCAAACGTGCCTTCCCTGGAAATTGAACTCTGACAAGACAGAGCAGCTTCCGCCATGGCCCGCTGAGAGCAGCTAGGATCCCCGCTGTTGCGGAGGTTGCTGTGCCAAATCATAACTCCTCTGTTCCCCTGTCTGAGCCCCCACAAATCTCTGAGCGCCTCTGGAGCAGAGGCCTCATCTTAATGCATGGAAGAAATTACAGCCGTGACACCAGAATCCTGTCATTTCAAAAGGGACAACAGCCGGCCAGTATACTTTGGCCGACACTCAGGTGAGACTGCCAGGAGCAAGAAGCCGTTCCAAATTCCAAATCTGCCTCAGGAACACCCTGTTTGGTCAGGGAAAACCAAGACCGCTCTTCAAACTAAGTCTGAAATGACACACACAACACCCGCTGGCACAGCGCGAGGCACGCACCATTACAAAACCTGTGTTTAGTCTCGGGCAAAAATAAACTGCAATTCAGTCAAAACTAATAAAATATTCATACTTTTAATATTAAGGGATGAAGAAGCAATGTTTCTGAAAGGATTTCTATTCCAACAGGCTCCTTACTGACTTTAATTTTAGAATTAAAATGAGATAGAATTAAAAAAAAACAGCGCATCAATTGTATATCTTTGGTGTCATCACAACTGTAGTGTCAATTACTATTTGGAAACCTAAGAGCATTATTTTATCTCCAGGAAAAGTTAGCTAGGTAAAGGAAATTAACCGGAAGTATTCTCTGTACTTAAAATTTGCTTTGAAGCATCATCTCATTTTATTCAAATTTACTTTCTCCATGAACACTTTTTCAGAATTCCAACCATCACAGAGCTTAACATTCACTAGACTATTCTAGAAATTACCATCGACATCTCAACATTAGCTGCAGTATTCTATGTCAGCCTAAGCCTGCTCTTCCAGTAAAACAGTAGTCTGAAGAAGGAAGGAGCCTTGCCATAGTCGTTTCTGTGTCTATCCCAGAACAGGAGAAGGCTGGGCACACCAGATACCCAGAATACTTGCTCCTCATCAGACAGATTTAGGCACAGAAACAGCCTCATCAACCATAGCCTCTAAAAATCAAACAAGTAAAAAGGACATAAACCAAAACTATAACCCGGTAATCTCATTTCTGAGACACTTGCACCCCACCCAATCCAGAAACTATGAAAATTATATAAATAAAGATGTTCACTCAAGATTATTTATAACAGCCCATTAGAGTCAATCAGTACGAACCATCAGAGGATCTGAGTAACAAGGGCACAGATAAGTTGTCCCTCATGGGCACATTAGTCAGCCTTCTTAGCAAGATAGAGATCAAATCTAATAACATGTTAAGTATGGGCATAATACACAATTGCCGTTATACTCAATTACAACTGTAAAAACATGGATATTAAAAGAAATGGAAGCTATAAAATTATTGTCCTTGCGTTATGTTGTTAAAAACTATGAGCAATTTAAAGTTTTCTCTTTTTTCTAAAATCTTTACTGTTGTTAGGTTGTTTTTATAATTAAAAATTGAGGGGCTGAGGCTGTAGCTCAGTGGTAAAGCACTTGCCCCACATGCATGAGGCACTGAGTTCAATCCTCAGCACCACATAAAAATAAATAAAGATACTGTGTGTTCATCTAAAAAAAAAAAATTTTTTTGAAGTGTTTTCTTTCGAACTCGTCACCAAAAAGTTCAAATAGATATGTGGTTGAGCATGTGATTTTTCTCTGCCAAAAATGAAAATTAATCCAAGATGAGGCCGTACCTTGACCTTTTCAACAACCTGAGGTTATGAACGTGACCAAAGTCCTATCAGACCAAACACCAAGCAGCTTGGACTAGTGTTGAAGGCAGTACCGACGTTTGGGTGAATCTGAGGGGAGGTGCTCTGGGGCCCTCAATGCAGCTGGCTTTCTCACAATGTGATTGTCCACAGTGAAAACTTCGATCTTAGAAAAATGTTCTAGGGGGCTTCCTTTATTTAATTGATATGTTGAACCATAGTCTTAATTCAAGTACATATAGCTATTGAGCATCTTGTGTGTGTACAAACCACCATACTAAGAGCTGCAGGGAATTTAAAAAGAGAAATCCAGGCAAGTGGTACACATCTGTAATCCCAGGGACTCCAGAGGCTGATGCAGGAGAATTGCAAGTTTGAGGCTAGCCTTAGCAACTTAGCAAAATCCTGTCTCAAAATAAAAAGGGCTTTGGATGCAGCTCAGTGGTCAAGTATTCCCTAGGTTCAATCCCTAGTGCAAAAAAAAAAAAAGAAAAAAGTGAAAACCCTGTGTAATTACCGCCTTCAGTGATTATGATTTTAGTGAAGGGGAGAGGAAACTCTGGAGCCAGAAAGCCTGAATACAAGGCTAAATATAATGGTTGTGGCAAATATTAGGCAAATACTGGGTAAGGTCATAAGGTATCTGTTTGGGTGAGCATTTCAGACAGTGATGAGGCACAGACACAGAAGCAGGTGAGGGCAAATAGGAGGGGAAGGGGCCAAGAAGGAAACTCTGGGGCCAGAGCATTCAGGATGTCAGAGGACAAGGACCGAGGGTGGGAGGGAAGAGTCCGGTGGAAGGAATGGGCTGCAGAACAGGGATCAGGGCTATGAATGTAGTCCTTGCAGCCAGGTGGGCAAAGGGCAGGAATACTGTCAATACTGTTGGGAAGGGGAAGCCGATGACGTCCCAGAGGAGCCTCCCAGTCGTGCACGAGGCATTTCCCAGAATACCACAGGCCACTGCATGGACACGCACAGCAAAAGAGGGTAAGGAAAGAATAAAAAGAAACAGGAGCACCATCGGGGCCAGCTCTCAGGAACCTGCTGGAAAAAGGAAAAGAGTAGAAAGGACTTTGAGTAGAGGAGGATGTGAAGTCGAAGAAGAGGCTGGTTTTTTTTTCATTATTATTATTCATATAAAATTAACGTGGAAGTGCCAGAACATTCTGTTTTCTATTTAACAGCTCGATTTTTTTTCTAGCACCATTTTTTAATTCCCTTCTCATTCATAGTGATTCCTCTTTGAGAGCTGTACATTAGAGCTGTGGACAGTGGTTTCTGGGCCACGACTCCTTTCGGTGGTCTGTGCATTCTTGCACCAGGAGCATCTGAATGAAATCATCATCGTTGTATTAGAATCAGCTTTAACATCTGGAAGAAGTGCCACCTCATTTTTCCCTTTTCTAAATGTTAGTTATCATTGCCCAACTTCTTCTTGCACTCCTTCTTTTTAGGAGTTTATATTCTCATTTATTGAAGTTTTTTTTTTTTTTTTTTTAAGCATAAAGCAGTCCCCAAAGGGGAGAGAACCTCCGTCCTGAGGAGAGAGGAGCTCGGGGTCTCAGCTTCCCTCTTCCCTCGCCCTTCCTCCCGTTCCTCCTGTTCCCTCCCCTGACCTGCCACTCACATGCCAAAGTTCTTGCTTCTGAAAGTTCCACCATTGGCTGGGCACTGCAAGTGGCTGCTTCCCATCTTCAGCAGTTTAAACCCCAGCCTCATCAATTTAGCAAAACTCAACACTTTACCTGCCCATTGAACACACCCATATGCCTCCCAGGCCTTCCTATCCCACTCTCTCTGGGTCGTGAGTTTGGTTAAAATAATATAAAACTTTAGTTTGCTTATTTAAGTCTGTCCTTAAGAGCAGGTGTGGCAGACCGACTCTGGGTGACCCTTACTCCCCGTGTAATTCCCTCCCTTTGGGTCTGAGCTTCTAATCAAAAGCATATGGCAAAGTTAAGAGACTTTGAAGACGCACTATGGTCCTAATAGGTTGGTTCTGGGTTATCCTAAGTGGGCCTGACCTGGCCAGGGTGCAGCCGTAAGAGGGTCCAGGCCGCCCCTGAATCTGGGAGCTGGGAGGAAGGAGCGTGGCTCTCACTGTTGTGGACCTCTAAGGAGCAGGACGTTGTCAATTCTACAGCCACGAGGATGTGAATCTGCCCCTGGGCTGCAGGGGACCTGGCAGCTTGTCCCCAGTCAAGCCCCCGAGGAGGGCTCAGCCTAGCCAGCACCTTCACTCCATCCTCTGAGATGCTGGACCTCAAAGGAACCTAGGTTATCATCTGACCCACGGAGCAATCAGACAAAAAATTTTAAAAAGGCATTTGAAGTCGCCTTAATGCCAGTGTGTAGTGATTTGTGATGTAGCAATAGAAATGTGTTTTAATTAAGAGACTTCCCTTTGCCTTTCAATTACTGTTTGCAATCACACCAATGTCACCTCTCTAGGTTGACCCCTCCCTTGAAGGAAGTCAGGGCCACATTCCTGGCATTCTAAGGCTTCCCCTACCTGGACGTCTTTGTTCTGACTTAGTTCCCATCTGGTGAGGATACTGTTTAAAACACTATTCCTAAAGAGGGCATTGGGGGGGGGGCGGTGACTTCTGTACCCTTCAATAGACAGCCATGTCTTTCTTTCGCCATCAAATACGGATGACCTTTTGATGCCCAGTCTTTTTTCCTTAAAAATATGGCTCCACTGTTGTCTACCTTCCTTAGAGAGAAGAGCAGCTCAAGCTGGTGGACTCTCTTTCCCTTATGTGCAACTCTACCTATGGGCAGAATCCTGAGAAAATTTCTCTTTATCCTAGGATTCTACCCAGAAATCTCAACTTGTGCGTCACCCTCATCAATCACTCCAGGCACCCGTTTTATTGAAACAAGGTTTCCCTTCAGCTGGTCGCCGTCTTCCCTTTGAAGTCAGTCAATTCTGCTTTGTCTCCATGTGTCCCTTCTCCCGGAGCATCTGTCACTCCGATGGAAGCAGTTCCCTCAGATCTTTTCTCCACATTTCCTATCTTTTCACTCATGGTTTCCATTTCCTCATATTTTTATGTCTTTCATAAAGTGGTTCCTCCTTTTGCTTTTCCAGATCCAGATTCAATTTGGGGTGGTACACATTACTTTTTTCACTTCCTCTCCAGTGGTTAGAGACTCAATTTTGTTTTCCCTTCCCTCGATTTCCTTCTCCTTTTCCCTTTCCCTTCTCCTCCTCTCTCTCGGAGTTGCTAGTACCATCTCCCCGTCCTGGTTGGGCTGGAGGGCGGCCATCACGACACACAGGTGACACTAGAGATCCTCCCCCAGTGCTGGATGGGCCAGCCAACTGGGTCCTGTCTGCTGAGGCCTGGGGCAGAGAGAGGCCTCCAGTTTGGGGTTCCTGGGGCTCTCACCCAGTGGGAGTGGAGTGAGATTATTTTCTCCTAACCACACAATAAATAAAGGGCTAGCTTAGCCCTGGGGCGATTCTCTTAAAGGGCAGCCCATATATGTGAGGTCAGGGGACACCTCTGCCTCATAGAGTCCCACACAGCACATTTACAGGTGCTTCCTTTCAACGAGCTGAGGGGGCCTTTCAGGCACAGATGTCCACTGTCCAAGTCCTTGGTGCTCCCTGCGGTTCCGTCCCCTATTCCTGCTTCAAGCAAAGGCCCCCAGACCTACACCCTTTTGAAAACCCAGATCTTCAGATGTGTTGGAGACTCCTCTGCACGGTCTACCTCCTCAGGTCACCTCCAGCAGAGAGCAGGGGCATGGGAGCATTGACTGTGAACCAGACCTGCCATCTTCCCACCAAGTGACCTGCTTCTTCTTCCACTGTCCCCTGCATGGCCTCTCACCTACACCTCCCAAGCCACCTTAATAATGCTTTTTGTTTCCAGCTCTTTATACATTCAACAGAAGAGAGAGCTGGGAATCAAGAAGAAGGAAAGGGTGAGAGATTTTTTTTTTCAGTTTATCAGAAAGAAACTTAAGACTTGCAAATTGGTCTCCCCAGACCCCAAAACCATTCCAGCCTCAGTATTGATTTTGATTCTAAACAGATTCATGCTCTAATTAGAGGCATATGCATTAAAGTGGAGGAAGCCAGGAGGAGGTCATCAGGAGCCAGCTGGCTCAGGAAGGCCAAGAACCGCTCACCTTTGTACTCTGCCAGGCACACACACTCGTAGCCATTAACGAGGTCCCTGCAGGTCGCCGTGTTCAGGCACGGAGCAGAGAGGCACTCGTTGTATTCCTCCTCGCAGTACAGACCGTGGTATCCTGGGGACAGAGAGAAAGGCCTGCCGTCAGATAAACCCCACTTAGAACCTGCCCTGGACCAGCCTGCTAGGAAGGTACCAGGTACTCCCTGGAGAGAGCCCCAGACAGCTGGGGTTGGGGAGCTGGATCTTACAGGGTAAGACTGAACTGTGGATTTGGGGGGAGGCTATCAACAACAAAAGTATCCTTATTGCGCTTTTCTGTGATTCCCAATGTGGAAGATGTGATCCCATTTAGCCACTGGAGGGTATCACAATTTTGTGTCCAGTGGTTCTGATGTGGGGGCGATGGGCACCTCAGTGTGTGGACTAGAGCCTTAGGGGAATGACAAACAGGTTCTTTCAAGGCCAAGAACCATACTTTCCTTCCAGATCAATTAGAAAAATGAACTTAACTAAAGAAAAAAAAATTTAAAGGAGCGTACACCAATGTGTTTCCTTTGTTTCTCAGGTTCACAGAGAAAATCAGCTCCAAGGGCTTAACTGAAATTCCTGATGAAAAATGGGTTTTGTTATTGTTGGTTTAAACATATGACGATGTAAGTTGTAATATTTCAAACTATACTTAATTTTTTGAATTATTAAAAGTGTAATAGGAATAAAGAAAAAGAAATCAGCAATTTGTTGATCAAGATGGCTTTTCCTTGCCTATGTGCAAAACAGGTGTTTATTCCAGGTGAGCAGGAGACAGGGTTCTTGGGGAGTCACTCACGAGGCCCGTGCTGATTTCAACTTTCAACAACATGTGTTGTTGCCAGTTTGCAGGGAATCAGGCCATTTGTCTCCGGCCCTGTCCAAGTAACCAGAAACATGTGTCTTCCAAAATCGCAATTTAGATAAGCAGAAAAAATAACCCCTTGCACTAGTGGGAATCAGAACAACAGGTTTCCCCAGCCCCTTCAACACATCCCATAGCCGACCCCCGAACTCAGAAAGCCCCATTAGAACACGCTAGGGAGTGGAACTGGCTGCTCCTGTGCTTATCGCCAAAGTAGGTTAAGCTCATATTTGCATTATTAACGGAGAACTTTTCAAGTGTGTTGCCACTTCAGTTATTTTTGAACTGCTTTCCAAATTTAGGCAGTGATAATGGCCCCTTTGAAGAGACCTTGACCTACCTAAGACAAATATACTGTGGGTTTCAACTGTTCTATCTTACCCTACTTTTTGTAATTTTAGGGAAATATTTCCTATTACTCTTTATCAGATTATTTCAATCATCTAGGTAAAAAATTCTCAACCAGCAGCAATTCTGTCACTCAGAGGTGACATTTGAGAACCTTTAGAGACATCTGTAGCTGGGGTGAGGGGACAGGGCATCTATCAGGTAGGAACAAGGATGCTGCTAAGCATGTGGCAATGCATAGGACCCCCCAAGACCCAGAGTAAGGACTTTGGATCAGAGAATAGCAAACTCTAGCCCACAGGCCAAATCCATCCACCCTGGCTCTGTAAATAAGACTGCACTTAAAACATGGCCACCTGCTTTTATGTCAGCTGTGTTTATGTCTCCTGTGGCTGCTTCCTCACTGCAGCAGCAGGCTGGGTAGTTGCTCCAGAGACCTGTGGGCTTCAAGGCCTGCATATTTACTATCTGGCCCTTATAGAACACATTTGCTGAGTCCTGATCTTAGGTAATTGGAAGATCTTTCTTCTTATAGGAGTTTTGGGTCCTTATCAAATCATGCTTTGCAAACACTTCCTCCCATTCCACAGGCCACCGTTTCTCTCTGCTGATGGTTTCCTTTGCTGCTCAGAGGCCTTTGGTTTGATGCAGTGGCTCTGATCTATTTTTGCACCTGTGGCCTGGGATTTCGATATCCAAGAAATCACTGCCAAGACCAATGCTATGAGGCTGCTCCTCTGGGTTTTCTTCTAGGACGTCCACAGTTTCAGGTCTTGCATTAAGTCTTTAATCCATTCCAAGTTTACTTGTGTGTATGGTGTAAGTAATGGCACTGGGTAAGAGGTACATGAAAAGATACTTGACATCATTAATCATCAGGGAAGCGCAAATCAAAACTACCGTGAGATATTACATCATACCTGTTAAGATCGCCATTATAAAACAAATAAAACAAACATCATAAGTATTAATGAGGATGTAGAGAAACTGGAACCGTTGGGCCATGTTGATGGAAATTCCAATGGTGCAGCTGCCATGGAAAACAGTAATGAGATCCCTCCAAAAATAAAGATAAGACACCATATGATCCAGCAATCCTGTTTCTGGGTATTTATCCCAAAGCACTGAAAACAGGGTCTCAAAGATGTATTAGTACTCCATGTTCACTGTAGTGGAAACAGAATGTCCAGAATGTCCATCAACAGATGAATGAATTTTAAAAAGTGACACATACATACACACACAGAGGAATATTACTCAGGTTTAAAAAAAAGAGGAACTCTTGTCATAGGCTACAACATGGACAAACCTTCAGCCCATAGTGCTAGGTGAAATGAACCGGCCACAGAAGGACAGGTATTGCCGATTCTCCTTACAGGAGGTCAAACTCACAGAAATAAACAGTAGGATATTGGCTGACAGGGGGCTGGAAGAGGAGGAGACAGGGAGTGACTGTTGTGTTGCACAAGGGCACACACGATAAACAGCTCTTCAGTGTACATTGGAAAATTCATTAAGAGCGTAGACTTCTTGTTGTTTCTGATAGCAATAAATATATGTATGGATAAAGAGTTAAATGTCCTTCATCTCCTTTTCCTGATTTTGAAAACTTTTTTAGGGTCAGGACAAACAGCACCGTTTTGATGGTGTTTGGTCTCCCCTCCCCACAGGTTTTTATCCACCAGGAAGGCTAATACATGACTACACAAGTCTTTACCTTCTGGATTGAGGTGTTATATACACAGATAGAAATCAAAATCAAGTCTCACGAAGTCATCCCTAGTTGTTTCATATTTTGAAAACAGTATCATCATCTTTTTCTACTAGCAACCTGAAAAGCAAATGAGGAAGTTATTTTACAGAGATAATTGAGCTGACTCTGTTTTTCTTCCTTGGGGGAAACATAGATAAAGGTTTCATATTCTAAAACTGTTTCTTCAGAGATGGTAACATTTAAATGTCTTTATAGAAATGTCAAGACACCCTTTACACTTGATGCCAAAGAGCCTAAATCAGACTGAATAAAAAGGCATTCCTTCCAAAAGAGAAGAGTTCTGGGAAAATGAGGCAGCCTCCTCCTGCTGATAATCAATTCAGGCAAACAAAGTAGCTCAGGGCGGTATGCCCGGGACATGAAAAATAAGCTGGTCCAAAGCAATTCTTAAAAATCAAATAAGAGACCAGAAGGGCGGGATCAGAGTGGCTCTCCAGGGTGCTGCTCTTCAGCACCAACACTCCGTCTCCATATGATGTGCTCCTGAATATTCAGCTCCAACAACTGCTTTTGACTTGAGAGAACACAGCACCTGGGCAAGGGAGTGAGAGCAGCCATGTTTACACTAAGTGGATGGCTTCATCGACACAGAGAAGTAGAACCAGGGCAACACAGGATCAGGTGAGGACCAGCTGAACTTTGGCCATGTCTACCGGGGGCCTTGCTGGGACACCAGGTAGCACAGGCAGCTTTTGGAAATATGGGTGTGAATGGCATAGAAAGAGCACTTTGGGACTAGCTGCCTGGAAGGTGTGTTGAAGTTTTCCCCCCGAGAATGGAAAGGGAAGAAAGAAGGCACCAAGGTCAGATCTCAGAGATGTCAGGTGGACAATAAAAACCTAGATCAGCACGCTGGGCAAGGACCAGGTGGAGGAGAAAAAGAGCCCAAGGCACACAGTGTGGAGGGCAGGGAGGGGAGGAAGTCAGGGGGACTGGATAGGAGGCCAAGGGACCTTGCAGGAATGACAACTGGATTCGAGGAGCAGGAGGTCACTGGAGCCCCTCAAAACCACACATCTTAACAGGGTTAAGAGGATGTCGGTGAGAGGATGTTTTGGAGGCTAGAGGTGGGAAGAGTTCTTACCACAAGGGTTGGAACTTTCTACTAGAATTCAGTGGGTAGAGACCAGAGATACTTAACACCTTGCAATGTCAAGGATTCTTCCGCACAACAAAGAAAGGTCTGGCATCCTTCAAACTTTGGACTCTCCCTCCTGGAGGTTCATGTAATTGAAAACTCTGTTGATACTGTCCTGGACTAGAAGCTCACTGCTGATCCCAGGTTAGAGTTAGACTGGGTTCTCCTGAAAGGTCTCCTGGATACCCAAGAGACAACCATACCCACAGTTGCTCACCATTTTGGAAAATGACCTCGCTGGTAGAATTTCGGTCACCAAGAAAGAACAAACACCTGTAACAGTATAAGATGAAAACAAAAATATTGCATTCTCAGAGAGTTTTCTGACAGATCTATGCAAAACACTCCCACCCCAGTTACTCATCACAGCTGAGTGATCTCCATCTTTATCTCCATCATAGCACTTGGAACTGGATGAAATCATATTTCTCTACTTGGTTACCGTTTCTCTTCCCCACTATGATATAAATTTGAAGGTCAAGGCCACAGCTGCAGTGTTCACAGCTGTACCACAGTTATCTGGTACAGAAAAACTATACACATCATAGTTCAATCAATACCCCAAAACGCTACCAGCAGCACCCACTTAAGATGTGCCTGTGATGGCTGGGGCTTCCAGGTGCCCCAGGCACAGAGCTAAATGGCAGGGCCTCCCACCTTCAAGGAGCAGCAACATTAGTGCCACCTGCTGGGGGTCAGGCCCTTTATGTGTGTTGACTTGTTTAATTGTTAATCCTTATGCAAATCCAAAGGTGTGGGCAGGACTGGTCCCAGTTACAGGGGGAATTAAATAAGAATGGCAGAGCAAAGAAATGGGCCAAAGCCACCCAGTCAAACCTCCGAGCTCCTCCTGCTTCCCCATCTTGTCCCCAAGATGCATGCTAGTGCTAGTTTGCTGGGGGGACGTGGTAGGAAGGGGGGGGTGACATAACAAGGTACCACAGACCAGTTCTATAAACAACAGAAAGCTCTTTTCTCTCCGTTCTGGGGGCTGGAAGTCCAATGCCAAGCTGTGAGCAGGTTCCGTTTGCCCTCTGACTCTCTCCTTGTCTTAGATGGCGACCTTCTCACCGAGTCTCACGTGGCTGCTTCTCTGTATGTGAACATCCCTGGAACACTTCTTCTAAGGCCCCCAGTGCTGTTGGGTCAGAGACCCACCCTCTTGGTCTCGCTGAATGCTCATTACCTTTTTAAAAATTCTATCTCCAAAGGCACATTGGGGGTTAAGACTTCAGGGCACAGATTTTGGAAGGACATGATTCAGTCGGTAACATTTCAGATCAGGTTTTTTCAACCCCAGGACTACAGAAGTTCCCTCTTATCTGGAGTTTCGCTTTCTGCAGTTTCAGTTATCTGCAGCAAATGGTGGCCTGGAAATATTAAATGGAAAATTCCAGAAATAAACAATTCAGAAGTTGTAAATTGCATGCTCCTCTGAGTAGCATGATAAAATCTCACACCATCTCTCTCTGTCCTGCCTGGGACATGAATCATCCCCTTTTCCGGGCTATATTCTAGGTGAGCTCAGGGGGAACCAGCCCTCACTACCTGCACGCTGTGCACCGTGGATTTAACCCACCAAGGTTCAAAAATATTGGGAAAAAGGCTGCCTTTGACTGAACAGGTACAGAGTGTTTTTCTTGCCACTATTCCCTAAACAATACAAAAAGCAGCTATTTGCATAGCATTTACATTCTGTTAGTTACTATAAATAATCTAGAGACATTTAAAGTATACGAGAGGATGTAGGTAGACCATATGCATAGACTACACCATTTTACACAGAGGACCTGAGCATTGCAGGTTGGGGTATCCATAGGGGAGGGGCACTGGAACCAGCACCACCCAAATGCCAATGGATGACCATACAGAGTTTGGCACTTCACCTGGTGTCAGGTATCCACTGGGGGTCTTGGAATGGATCCCATGGATAAGGGGGACGCTGCATTGACATGCTCGACCAGGTCAGAGCTGCCCCGTACATTGCAGGGTGCCCAGCAGCAGCAGCCCTGCACTCTTCGTGCTGGATTTCAGGGGTACCACCCCACCCTGGTTGTGATGATTTAAAGGGTCTCCAGATGTGGTCACATATCTGTTGGAGCACAAAAATTTCTTTTGAGACCCACTGTCCTAGATCCTCTTTATGAGAGCAACTTGGGGGGATTTGAGGAACCACAGTTTTCAAATGGCTGCACAGAGTGAGAGCAAATCCCGCCAAGGCATGAGTGTTCGGGAAGTGCTGCAGGACATCTGCCCTGTGGACATCTGTCCTGTGGTCTGCGGTAACACCAACCCCTGGGGTGACTCCAGCAGTGCTATCCCATGGATATCCCGAGGCTGGGTCACACCCAAGAAATGGGAGAGAGGGAGGAATGACAGGGACAGCCCACCTGGAGGTATGTGAGGAACCCCCTGGCATGTCCGTCACCAGGCTGAGGATCATCCAGGCTCCCATCAATCTGGCTGATGGAGCTGCCGTCTAGGAAGAGCTGTTCCTGCTCTTTGGTGAGATGGTGACAGCCCATCACGGATGAGTGGCAGGTGAAGGTCCTGTCTGAAGAGGCGCTATTCTCCCCACAGACAGGAGAGTTCTTCTCCACCAGATCCTCATTCCCTCTCATAGGATCCCAAGACAACGCCAGCTAATCTTTCCAGCAAGACAGCGCTGGCCCACACCAGCTACCCCTGGCCTGGCCTGTCACATGTCACACTGAGAAATCCAGATCTGTAAGACTCTGGCTTTCACACCTGGGGTGACAAATTCTGGCAACTCATCCTTTTGTGTCACCTCTGGAGGGTGATGTAGGTTTCCTGCCACCTCAGAAAGAGCAGAGAAGCAGGACCTTCAAGGAACCGTTACAACATGTCCAGGAGAGCAGGTCAGGCCCCACGGCTCCCTCCCCCAGCGCACACTGGTTCAAGGGAGGTGAGGGAGGGTTTAGAGTGCTCTGGGGGCTTGGGGTTTGTTTTTGCTTGGCGGTTGAGCTGAAGGAAGTGGGAGTGTGGGGACCGTCCTGGTAAGGGTGTGTTGCAACTCAAGGATGCTCACCTCCTTTCCATGTGAGCAGATGAAATGTGAGGGCCCATGACTCCCTGATTCAAGTCTAGGCAGCTCCCAAGAGATCAAATCCTCTCCCTCGCCCCTAGAGGTTAAAGATATGGGCACAGAGAGTGCCATCCTACTCTATCAGTAGGACTGTGAGCTTCCAAATTCTGGTGGAACTCATGAGGGACACAGTCCTGCGGCACTGTGGGGTGTCAGCTGGTGCTTTCATTTCTCTATGGCAAAGCTTTATGGCAAGGGAAACTATGTGTCTGTCTCCCTCGTGTCTCTTCGCCGCTAGGTTCATACTAGGAATCTATTTAGAACAGAAAAAATAAAGCCAGGGTGTCTCCCCTGCCTACATTAATCCTATCAAGCACCCAGATGCTCTCTCTAAACAGACCTGCTGATGTTGAACATGCGCACCTTCCACTGAGCAGCCACACCCGCGACACACACGATAAAGCATGAAAACGTGTGTGAACAGGAAGTGTTCTAAGTAAACCCAGAACGTTATTGGTGCATGAGGACCAGCTGTGGAGATCACTTCTTTCTATTACTCCCTAATTTCTTTTCCTATTATTGCTCATGGCACCTGGACCAGAAAAGAAAACATATTTCAAAAGACCCATCCCAGTCAATATTTCCACTCTTGCAGTTCTTACAAACACCGAACTGGAAGGACTGAAGACAGAGGCCGCGTTCAAGTGTTAGGCTGTGAAACCTCCCTGTTATTTGTGATACTGAGCCATCTACAAATTCCCACTTCTCTCCCTGGGCTTCCAAAAGGCTGGATGGTGAAGAGTCGGCTCTAAACACATCCTAACTGCACAAACCAGGTGTTTTCATTCTCTTCACTGCAAAGACCTGCTGCCTTTCACAGCCACTTGGCAGCAGGTGGTGACTCTCTGGGTCTCCTGCTTTGCCTTCTCAATCAATTATCCTTTGGTTCAACAAAGAGCTATCAAATGCCTACTCCGTACCAGGAGGTGTGCTAGTCACTGAGGCCAGACAGTGAGTGAAAGCAGGTGCACTGCCTCCTCTGGGGTACCAAGACAAAGCCGTCAGTCAGCCAGGCCCCGAGGCCCACAACTGTAATCCCAGCAAGTTGGCGGGCTGAGGCAGGAGGATCACAAGTTCAAGGCCAGCCTCAGCAACTTGGTGAGGCCTTGCCTCAAAATGAAAAATAAAAAGGGCTGAGGGTGTGGTCTGCGTTCAATCAAAAGAAAGAAAGATTGACTGATCAAACACCCAAATCCATATAGAATCCGATGGGTGAGCGGAAGTCATACATGGCTGGGAGCAGGGGTAGGGACAGTGGACTGTGCCCCCGCGAGGCAGCCTGAGGAAGGGGAGTGAGAAGAGAGCAGGGTGCACACAGGAGGGATGAGAGAACTCGGGGCAGGAGAAGCAGCCTGTGTGTAGGATCCCCCAGGCAGGGAAACTGGGCTCCTGGCTCCTCTGGAGACGGGCAGCGGCCTCCCAGGGAGCAGAGGGCAGAGTGACAGAAGGCGGGAGGCGGGCGGGGGCTGGGCCTGTGGTGTGTGTAAGGCAGGGAACAAGATCTGACCTGCACCTCAGAAAGACAACTCCAGTTACCTGCTGGAGAATGAGGGGACCAGGAGAACCCGTGTGGAGAAACCGCAGTCGTCCTGCCTGGGATGAGGGCGTGGCAGTCAGGGCCATCTAAAAGGTCAAGCAGAGACACCTGGTAACAAACAGGACGTGAGAGTGAGAAAGAGGAGAGGCCCAGGGCCAGGCTGAGGCGCAGACGCTGAGATCTCTTCCCAAGGGGTGGAGGAACTAGCCCTCGCTGGGCCTCTCCATGGGCCCCTCCATGGGCCCATTTGGTTCTAAGCAGCAGAATTTCATTAGGAGGAGGCAGCTGGGGTGTGGGAACACTGTCTACAAGAACTGGACCTTAGGTGAACAAAAGGGAGCACGTTTCTCCCAGGAAAACAGCAGCAAGCAGGAGAGTCCCTTGATTCACTTAATGGGACCCAGTGCTGAGGAGGTTGATTGGCTGTGGTTGAAAAAGAAAGGTGATGTGTGAGAAGGCGGAGGATGCCAGGGGTGGGAGGGAGGGCAGACACAAGGAAGAGCAGGAAGAGAAAGGAGCCTGGGAGGGGAGGAGGAGGGAGAAGGAGGAGGCAGAGACCCGGAGAAGAAGACAGACAGAAAAAATAAGGACAGAACCCCCACCCCCTACCCACCCCACAAAAAAGAAGAGAAATTGGTCCAGAACATGGTGGGATGACATCAGGCAGGGAGCAGAGTCCCTCCAGAAGTGTCCAGATCCCCTAAGAAGCCATATCACCACCTGGCGCAATGACCTTGAGACTGCCCTGGGAGGACATGGAAACGGCCGCTTGTCTGGAGTTGTGGAGTTCCAGAGATGACGGAACACTGTGGAATTTTGCTTTCCAATTCAGTTTGTATTAAAAGCAAGTGGCTTGACACCATTTTCCCTTCTTTAGCACTTTTTGTGACTCAGAATTGAGGGCGTTTATGGGTGGGAGCTCTGGGCCACCCAGATATGTAGCTGTGGCTCAGTACCCGTGAGTGACATCTTCCATCAAGGGTACTCACGGGCCCCAGAGGGAACGAAGTGCTGTTACAAAAGGAGGAGAGGAGGCTCCTGTCCTGCCCTCAGGAGAACATGTGTATAGCACTGTCATGGAAGGTGACAACAGGAAAGCACCCAGCAGGATGTCTGGCACATAATAAGCATGTGATAAGTACACTGCATAGTCTCATGGCCTGCGGTTCCAACCCGACCTGAACAGGCAATCTGGGTGCCATCCCCTGAAGTAAGTGCCCATCACATACAACTAAGGTATTGAGCCTGATGCTGGGATGCCATCCCCCAAGCCACTGCGTCTCTGGGCAGCAGAGACCACTCATAAGGCGACACAAAGGGTTCTGGCTCTGCACGGCCGCTGTGCCTGGCCAACTAGCCCAGATTTCACTGGCCCGTAGCTGAAAAACCTGGATTTTTCTAATACAAAGCCTTCTGGTTGTCTTTGGCTTTTCAAAAACCTCCTCTTTTCCCTTCCCATAGCCTCTTCCCCTGAGACTAACCTCTCAGGGCTGGATGCGGTTTCCTACTTAACAGTAAAAATTTGACTCACTGCTCAATTTTGGATTCCAAACTCTATATTTTCTCCTCAACAACAGTTTATCCTCTTCTCATTTTCTGAGCACACAGATTGGTGGATATAGAAGATATTTGATCAAATTGAGTTCATTTGCAAAGAAAATTAAATCATAGAGTGGAATAACCTTTGAATTCATAAATGCAAAAGATTTCTTTTCTGCTAAGTACAAATATACATAAAAAGGCCTGGGAAAATATTTTCCAAAATTGACAGTGGTTTGATTAAGGGATTATTTTATAGATTTAAATAGGCACATTCATATTTTATGATTTCTACAATGGAAATACATCATTTGTATAATACAAAGGGATAACACCATCCGTGCTTTATGGATATTTTCATTGTAGTATTGCAACTCCAAAGCGTGTCATCCATAATGAGGAAAATGATAACCATGTTCTATGTCTAACACCTGACTGGACAGTAAAAGAACAGGTAACATCAGAAAAAGCTTGACTTTATTATGGAATTTCTTTAGGGAATAAGGAAAAAGGCAATGCTTATTGTCTCTAAAAGGAAAAGATCAATCTTATTAAGGAAGACGTTTTAAGCCACAAGGAACAGCCATCATACTAAGATAGACTTCTAATAAAGAAAATGCATCTTAAAAGAAGAGTTACACCTTTTAATACAGAAAAATCATTGGAGATGTTAAAAAACCAGAAACTTCTCAAAATTTATCAAAAGTATAAATCATAACTAATTCATTTAAAAAAATTATTAAAGATATGGTAGAAAAGCAAACCCTGACTATTCTGCTCTCCACACTTACAAATAGCATCCTTCTTCAAAAATAATTAAAACCTAACAGAAGAGTGTATCGTAGATGATGCAGGTGAAGTGAACGCCACAGCAGACCTGCATTAACAGAAGCACCTGTGTGTCTCCATCAGGCTCTTGAAAACCTAAACTTGACCATCAGCTTGGGAATTTTCTGACCATCTTGATCTCATCATTTTAATTGTAGTATTTCAACTGAAAGTTTTCTAAGTGTCTTCAGAACTAGGTTAAAAACACATCACGTGGGAAAAAACACCCATCTCCTCCTCATACTTTAGCCTTCTTAAGTCATTTTTTTCCATGTTGCTTTTGGCCACTAGAGGGTAGATTCTACCTATGATCTGTGCCAGCTGAAAGAAAGGGGAAAATGTCTCTCAAGAATTTAGGAACGGAATACAACATAAAAATGTCTTCTATAAAATGAGACACATGGCATGAGGAGATGCAAGTCAATCCACCAAGTTTTATCTAAAGAAGAAACACTATTGCCTTTAAGAACAAAACTCAACAAACATTCCTTTGCAGTCACAAACAAATTCACTAACATGTCCTCTACATCTGAGGTATTGACAGTCAAAGTGATTCATTATAAAGTGATCTATTTCTCTTGTGGGCTCTTAAAATTATTTTTAAATTCAAATGCTCATAACACCATGATTAAAGCACCCAGATTGAAGCAAAGAATGATTGATGACAGGTGCTTGATTTGAAACATCACTGTGCTGCGGTAGTTTACAGTTGAGGTTAAGCAGGATGACAAGAGACTTAGAAAAGAGAAGGCAGCTCTAAACCCTCACATTCCAGAGGTTTCTCACTGTGGCTGTAGCTGGGGGCCTGCTGGACCCAGTGTGGCATCACAATGTTGGGGCAGGGGCTCAAAATCAAAGATTAAGGTTCTAGTGCAGTGCCTTGGAGAGAAATGAAACCTAGATGACTCTTTACATGCAAATATGCACATTAGCAAACAGAAATTTTAAGGGTTAAAATACAAGAATGTTTTTGCAATGTTTGATTCCTTTTAATGTGTCTCACAATGGGTTAAATTTTATTTTCATTTGCCATTTATTCGGGTATTAATAGACAGGTTGAACAGTCCTATTCCTAAGATATAAAACCTGAAATGATCTAATATCTGAAACATTTTGAGAACCAACATGGAAAACACATGCAAATGTCCACACGTGACCTTATGTGAAGGGCTGCAGAGGAAGCACACTAAATTATCAAAAATGCTATATAAAATTACCTTCAGTCTGTGTGTATATGAAACATAAGTGAATTCGTGTTTAGACTCGGGTCTCAATCCTAAGATACCTCATTATGATTCTGCAAATATTCCCCAAATCTCAGAAACCCAAAATGTTTTGTCCCAAGCATTTAGGATAAGGGACGCTCAACCTGTACACTCCCTTGGGATGTCTGCATTCACTGAACTGTATCAGTGGTTCTCCCAGAGTGGTCCTCAAACCAGCCCGCATCCACTTCACCTGGGACTTTAGGACGGACATTCTCAAGTCCCGCTCAAGACCTACTGAGTCAGAAACTCTGCAAGTGTAGCCCAGAATTCCAGGAATCATACACACCTAAGAGGATGTGGAGAAATGAGTCCTGATTCAGATTAGTGAGCACAATTCTTTTTTCCCACCCAGCGTCCTTCACCAATAGGAATATGTTTTCGCCAAAAGGAATCTTTATCAGAAAGTGACAATCAGAGGTGATCATGTTCACAAACTAGAAAGGGAAACATAATCTGTCAAAGCTGTGCTGTGAGACCTCATAAATGTATAGTTTTTATGGGAGAGAAAAGTTTGTGTGATAGGAAGTTTTTGTGTGACCGAGAGCAAAACATTGTGACTGTGAAAAATCTCAAAATGTAAATAAACTGGAGCCGCAATTGGATGATCTGATTTATCCTGAATCCATTCTAAATGACTCTCTTCAATTAAAGATGAAAAGGAAAGCATCCTTCACTTAAGAAGTCATAAAATAGAGGAAAATCAAAACTATGTCTTTACTTGGTAATTTACAACATTAAGAGAATATGAGCATTGATAATCTAAAGTGGGAAGTGAAACTTCTTTGAAATACAGCCAAGGACCAAGTGCAATCTATGCAGAACAAGGAATAAGAAAAAGACGTTGTCCCTGGGAATCCCTTCTCCTTCCCTTATGAGTAGACAAGCTCAGCGGAACCTCTTCTTTTCAAGAAAGCAGATTATGTAATGGTCTTGTTTTCAATTCCCTTTCTTTCATTTTTTTTTCTTACATAGAGAACATATAATCATTCACACACACATACACACACAAAGTATATATGTCACACAGAAGTATGTATGTATTTCACACAGACACAAAACATTCATATATATCACACACACAAAGTATTCTCTATGTAAGAAAAACACATATGTGACACACACATACACATTCCACATTCTTTATATTGTTACATTTAAGGTTGTCGTAGGTTGTAAAAGAAAAAAAAAAAAAACAGAAATTCTTTGCAACTTCTGCCATCAGGAAATAGAGTCGGTTGTGAGGTACAGTGGTGCACACCTGTCACCCAACTACCTGAATCAAACACTCAAGGCCAGCCCAGACAACCCAATGAGACCCTCTCTCAAAATATAATTTTAAAAGGGCTGGGGTGTGGATGAATGGGAGAGTGCTCCTGGGTTCAATCCCCCGTGCCAGAGGGAGGGAGGGAGGGGGAAAGAAGGGGAGAGAGACATAGAATCCATGTGACTTAGGTCAATGGAACATTAGCAAACAACAGAAGACTAAGCTTTGAAGAGCAGGTTGCTGGTCCTCTGTTGCTGCGTGGGAACCAGCTGTGAGGTGAAGCAGCTGAGCCTGGTCTGCTGGCAGGTGAGAGACATGTGGCCGCCCTGTCCCATCACTCCAGCTAAGTGCCAGCACCGTGACGAGGAGACCTGACACCAGACGGAGCGGAGACGAGACGTCCTCGCCAAGCCCTGCACAAACTATCAGCCAACAGAACTGTAAACTTGGTTGTTATAAGCCACCAAGTTTTGAGGTGGCTTGTTATGCAGCATTAAATAACTGATACAAAGGTTTGATTGCTAAGGACAATGCCTAGCTTAAAAGAATAAAACCATATAAATCAACTTTTAGGTAGCAGAGAACTGGAAGGAAAGGTATTTTAGGGAGTATTTGATAAAGGAGAGTTTTCTCAAAATCATGGCACCAGGCACTACATAATTCATGGTCCAGATCTTCTTTCAGGTGGGCTTATCCAACTTAAAGTAATAGCTAAATAATGAGTGAGACCTGGGACCTCCACTCTGTGATAGTTTTTGCCATTAAAAACATCAGGTAGAGGAAGTTGAAACACAATCCTGGCAATCATCATTATGTCATTGAGACATGTTGATGTCTTCGGTCCAAGTTGGGCATGGTGGCATACGACTATAATCCCAGCAACTTGGAAGACCTGGGCAGGAGGATTACAAGTTCAAGGCCACCTTAGCAACTTAGATTACCTTTGGTAATCTAGGGAGACTCTGTCACAAAAAAAATAAAATAAAGAAAAGACTGGGAATGTAGCTCAGTGGTAAAGCACCCCTGGGTTCAATCTCTAGTAACTAGTGCGACAAAAACAAATGAACAAAAGAAAATAGAAGACTTCAGTCCAACCAGCTAAGGATCTCTGTAGGCCACCCCTATGAAGCCAAATAAGGTTCTAAATAGAGAATCATGGCGTTGCGTAAGGAAGCCCTTGAGTAAGATGAAGAGGGCCCACTGTTCAGAAAAATCAGTATCTCATCGGAGTTGACAAAAACTAGGATTGACACAAGAGAAAGTCCTGTATCAGTCTGCTTTGGCAAACCTGAGAACTCTGGATCTTCATTAAAACTGAAGCAATCATGTAAAATCATTCAGTGAAGACAACAACTTTTAAAGTGTGCTCTCCAACTGCAAATTGATGGGCACGACCAATGGAAAAATTGTGAGACACTGTCCCCAGGTTTTTAGACAAATTCAAATCACTGAGGAATTTAAAAGCATACCAAAGGCAAGAATCCCAGGAAAAAAAATAGGACTTGCAGCCAAAGATATCCTGGTTGTTTAATTGGAGTTAGGACGCCGTCTTCCATCAGTCACAACGTATCTCAGACATCACCTCTGAGGGCACGTGGTTACAGGTTTCCAATCCCCAAGTTCTGAGGCCCAGTGGATACCTCATTCTTGACACTGCGCCAGCCTCCTGGGAAGGTGTGCTACTGACAGTGCGTGACATCAGACTACCTCAAGGCAGAGAACTAAAAACACAAAAGTCAAAGATGAAGAGGAAAGAACATTTCAAACTATGATATTTCCAGGGCCAGGTGAAGAGAAACAAGAGCAAAGGAGTCCCTGGTATAAAGCAATCAGTGCAGGAGGCTTTTAGGAATTCTGGGGCAAGAAAAATTGCTAGTAGCCACTGGGGACCCCCAGAAGTGAGAAGTGCCAATCAAGAGAACCTACCCAACCTGCAGGGCAGCTCATCTGTCATGGCTATGTCTGCCTTTCTCCTTTGAGTCACAGGAAGAGCAGTTTCTTTAATTAAGTGCATCCAGGTCAAATGAAATCATAAGCTTCCAGTACAGGTAGCCCTCAGCAACAATTTCAAAGCAGCAGATTGCTGGATCTTCAGGGTAAGGCAAAGGCAGAAGGGGTCTACCTGCTCTCAAGCCGTTCCATTCCCTCCGACATGACTTGAACTCCTCTGTGCTGGGAACTGAGAAGCTTCTATTGGTGAAAAGTCATTCACCAAGTGACAATCAAGGCCACCTCTGCAGCTGGCATCCCATGCTCAGGAGCACTACTGAGACAGGCAAGTCTGGAAGTTTGTTCTCCTGATTGGTCCAACCACAAGCGAGAGGACAGGGTCACACCTGACATGGGAGGCCACAACTAGGCTTCCAAAAGTCCAGCCTATTGGTCAAGAGCAGGGGCTTGAATGTCAGGCAAACCTAGGTTAAAACTGGTCCTCCATCACCTCCACCTCCTGCTGTTTGAACTCTCAATGCTCCACTTTCCCTATCCTTAAGTGGAAGGAAAGGAGTACTGAGAGTGGTTTCTGTTGCCTATATTGGGACAGATTGAACCCAGGTCCTCACACAGGCGAGGCCAGTGCTCTACCACTGAGCCATGCCTCAAGCCCTAAGGAACAAGTGAGAGAAAAGATGTTCAGCATTTGGCAGAGTCTAGATGTAGTAGGTTCTCAGGGATGGGAGCTACCAGAAGCAGAGCCGCCTGGATCAGGTCACTCCCCGGGTCAACAGAGTGGAATCAATGTGGGTGATGATCTCAACTTAATGTGTGAATTTGAGCTGGCTATTAAGACAACTAGCACTTAGTAAATGTGATTAACATCTTCATTTTTCAGTCCCTTGGAGAGTGATGGTCACAGTTTGACCCCGTTTCCTATCTGCTCAAAGGCAACAGAGGCTCTGGATCCTGACTGCCTGGGTGGGATCCAGGCTCCACCCTTAACCAGCTCCTTGTCATGGCAGAGAATGGCCATGACCCCAGGTCCCACTTGGTGAGGACTCTGGTCCCTCAGGAAACCAGTCTAGTTGAGACTTGCCTCTCACCTGCCCCTTAATTATCTCTGACTAGAGTCGCAAAGAGCTGTGATGGCAGCAAGCAATCTCCCCATCCCTTACAAAGCTACATGTGTGCAGATCACTTAAGAATGCCCACGATGGCCATGGAACTTGATCCCACGGCTAACCCAGCGCTAACCTAGAACCTCATAAGAAGATATTCAGAGCACAGATTTAATACTTTCCTCAATGGTCTTTCCCAGGAAAAGAAATACCTGATATCTGCACTGCCCCCTGTGTCATCTGCTTGGATGTTTATGTTTATCCCCATTTTACAGAAGAGGAAAGTAGCCCACAGAGGCCAACTCACAGCTGCTTACAGGAACAGCTGGGGCTCTGAGGATGCTCTTCTCACCTGAGAATCCAGGCCCCGCCCATCACACCAGGGAGGAGGCACAGCATGCAGGGTTGCAGTTCTAAATCCCAGGTTCTCACTCTCCAGCCGTCAGAAACAGCAGTGATGGCTTAATAATAACTTCCAACCACAAAGCAAGATAGGAGTTAATGGCTTAGTTACAAAAGAGTTTAGACAAGTCTCCATCTGGCCTCCAGGGCCACAGGCTTGATGAGAATTTCCTGAAATCACATGTTGGCAGATAGAGCCGTCCTGGACAAGCACTGGTTAGCAACGTCACCTGTCACCAGCTGCCATTTCCAACTCCCATTCCAGGTGAGATGATGTGAGCTGACTTCTGCTGTCCTCACAGGCAATGCTAACTCCTATTTTTGGCAGGTAGAACTCACACCTTTTCAACATTAGTCCAGCCAAGAGTGAGTTGTGAACGATTTGAATTTTGAGGGGAAGCTGGGGAGCGGTGAGGGCAGAATCCCTTTTAAGTAAAGGCCAGTTCATTAACACTTTCATACACATGGATCAGCCATTCCAACAAGGTCAGAAAGCGGCCTTGGAGGAGGTTGTTAACACAGGGAATCTCATAGAAATCCCATATGCTCCTCCAGGTGATCTCCCTTGCTCCTTACCAGTGTCCGTGGATGAGTCCCTCAGGCTGTTAGCCTAAGGAAGTCGTCAAAGACCACAAATACTAATAACTGGGGTTTTGAAGCACCCACAGGGCGAGTGTGGACCCTACGTTTTCCTCTAGCATAGATCCTGGTCTAATTACTAGATCTTTGATCCATTTTGAGCTGATCTCTGTCCAGGGTGAAATATAGTGACCTATTTTCATTTTCTGCATATGAATATCCAGTTTTCCCAGCACCACTTGTTAGAATGGCTGTCCTTTCTCAGGTATACGTTCTCAGCTACTTTGCCAAGGATCAGATGACTGTGTCTGGGTGGGCTCTCTCACCTTCTTCTCTCTGAACAGCTGCCATGACTTTCTGCAGCACCCAGACCACAGGAAGTCCATTCTTATTTCCCCGGTTTCACCTCATCCCCAAATCCTAGCCCAACTATATGCTGCAGCATCGGCCCCACTTGGCCTGCTGTACCCAAGAGAATAAAAAGAGTCTTTTTTATTATTATAAAAAGGAACCTTTTGCATATTTTCCAGTTTCTCCGAGTTACCCAAGAAAAAGTCTTAGGGGCCCACTGACTCCATTCTCACCTTTGTTTCCTACTCACAACGAAACTCTTAGGATCCTTCCTCACATAAGTGTCTGAACCATCCTTTCAATCCCACTGCACAAGTTCAAGTCTTCACCTCTACTTGCCAAAAGTTCCTGTCTTCTAGACTCTTCTTGACTGTGCTGTATACCAAAAACCACGAGAATGATCTAAAACACATAACTCTTCACACATACCCTCTAAAAAAATTTCTCCAAGTGTTCACTGTCCAAACTCCTTAGCATCTACATTGCTCCTCAATCTGCCCTAACGAGCATTTCAGACTCACTACTCATTACAGTATCTAATGCATCTTATCCTGCAGCCAACTGGATCTCAATGTCTGATTTATTAGAAACTCCATTCTAACTGATGTCGATGTGGAAATTCGATCAATTGCCTACCTCAGTAATTAGAGCATTGTAATCAATTAAGTTTTGTCTATGCTCTCCAACAAAATGCTACCATAGACACGCTTGGAGTTGATCAAGTTGAATGACCCAATGAGGAACCACGGAATAGCTCAGTAAGAAAATGTTAGATAGGATTTATTATAGAATTTGAACTACATTTGGGCGATTTAGGGAGGATTCGTGCCAAAGTGGATGCTGTCCAAATGCAGGAGCAATTCTATGTTTGGGGGTATCTGGCCAGACAAGGCTGGTGACATAGCTGGTAATGAAACAGCAACCGATTCACTGGATACAAAAAAAAAAAAAGGAGAAATGTTTAGAGTGTATGGGTTACATGGTGATCTTTGTCTTAGACAAAATTATGAAGTGGTCTTGTTTTGTCTCACTTTGTCAGGGCCTCTGAGTGATTATGTCCAATATTGGTGATCCAGGAGGTTGTCTATGTCCTTATGTTCCACAGGAGATACTCTGAACCAGCTGAGGTCATCAAGCCAACCCCCACCACCTTCAAAGTTAGCCTGTAAGTGTCAAACAAGCTCCCAATGTTAGTGGCTGCTCTTCTCTTTCTCAGTTCTTACAGTCATCATGATATCCACATAGAGATGGGAACTTTTTCTGAGGTAGAGTACAGATTATAAAAACTAAAGCAAACCTCCCTGGAAATTGATATATCTAGGTAAACAGGACTTCCTGGGGGGATCCAGATGGTGAGGGAAGGCATCATATTTTGGAGGATAAAACAAGGAAGGGTATGAAGCAGGACTAGGACCTGGGGGAAAGAGATGGTATGTTCTACACAATCCACTGTCAAGATGATATGCAGATCAGGAGCCCGTATTTGTCTTCATCTTAGTGAGCCAGATCAAGGTGAGTAACGGATGAAAGTTGTCCACTATACTTTCCAAGGAATCTAAATACATCTAGGCACTCATCAGAGAGCTGTGTCTTCAGAGCTCTGTAGGTATGCTAGTTTCTATATTGTTACTCAATTGCTACTAAAATCCTGATCATTGAGTCTTTAATTCTGTTTCCAGAAAATACTATCAGAGTGCTGATATTGCTAAGTCTGCACATAAGAGGAGGAAGCAACACCAGCTGTGTCCTAGGGGCCTTCCAGACCAGAAGCACTGCCCACAGGTAAGGCAAATCTCACAAACAGAAAAAAATAGCATCTGAAATTCCCGTACCATCCTTTAGAAAAGAAACCACTTCATTTGGAAGAAACCTAAACATCCTTTATTTTACAGTATATTGTGTATCTGGACAATGTAATTTAATATCAACCCCTTGGTCAAGGAGAATTGGCAAGGATGGTGATCAGCAACTGCCCTAGGTCTAGTCCAGGAATCCAGCTGCGGTTGAATTGACGGGCATCAAAGACATTATTCACGAAAATAAAAGTTGATATATTCTTATGCTTTGTACCTTAAATAACTTAAGAATTTAATGCCTCCATTCTTAGGTATACTAAACACTTTATATAGTGTGGTTAAGCTACAACCTGTAAAGCTCAGGTGGATTAGTCAGGGACCAGGTCCAGTGAGCTCAGGCAAACCATGTCCCTTCCTACAAAGTCTACTTCCTGCAATGGTCATCTGTAGTGCTTATCCTCCAAATGATCATCTCCAGATGCTATGGAGGACACATGAAACTCCATAGTGCCCATGCGCAGGGACAATGGCCTGCCCCTGGAGAATTCTCCACCTAATGTTTGCAGCAGCTCTAGGTTTCATTTTCTCCAGTCTTCAGATTTCAATTTGCAATTTTTTTTTTTTTTTTTTTTAGAGAATGGCCTATCACTTAACACTGTCACTGAAAGATAATATTTCAATGATTTCTCAGTGCTGACATTTTATTATTTAATATTAAACCCCATCAGAAATGCCTGGTCTGATAAGCTAAAAATGAGGCTTGAAATAAAGCACCTGACGAATTTGATTTGCAATCATCAAAATGGCATTTTTTTTTCAGATGGGAACTAATTATCAACATGACATGATTTCAATCTGCTGCCATTTATGAAATGGGATCCGTTTGCTCTCGATTAAGATGATCAGGCTCCTGCTCTGCAGCTCGATGCCCAATTTCACCCATTCTCATGAAATTCTTCTATTATGCAAACTAGTAGTAAAGCAATTACATGCTCCAAAAGATTAAGACGAGAAATTTCACATTCACAGACTTGTAATGTTCACCTCTTAAAATGTAAATTCTTGCCAGATGCTAAAATGCCTTTTTTTATTTCATACAAAGTCACCTAACGATCTGAGGAAGCATCCTCTCTGAAAGCAATTCTGTCTCCCAAGTTTGATGAGTGAGCCCTGACAGAACCCCAAGGCTGCCTGACACATGAGAATCTCAGGGAATGGATACCTGTCTCTCCAGGCTTTTCAGGGCTGCTTAGGGATATTGCTGGGCCACAGGCAATTTCCAAGTTAAATGCTCCAAATGGACATGGATAACGTTTTAGCAGAGAACAGAGGGAGGGGAAAGTGGAACTTAAATAGGAGCTCTTTTGCCATTCTGGCTTGAAGAACGCTGCTGGAATCTCGA
This sequence comes from Callospermophilus lateralis, assembly GCF_048772815.1. Classification (NCBI taxonomy): domain Eukaryota; kingdom Metazoa; phylum Chordata; class Mammalia; order Rodentia; family Sciuridae; genus Callospermophilus; species Callospermophilus lateralis. The sequence goes on along the minus strand of NC_135313.1, from coordinate 9,428,088 downwards.
TGCATAGAAAGAAAGAAGAATGAAGAGCTTTTTCTACTCCGTGCCAGGGAAGGCGCTACGTGACTCTCATTTAATGCTCTCAAATACAACCCCCTCTTCTTTCCAACTGAGGAGGAAGCTGAGGTCCAGAGATGCCCTGCAAATTTGCTATGGTCATAGTCAGTAAGTGGGGATCACACAGGCAGGATCTCTTCCCTCTCAGGTACTTCTCCCAGGTGAAAAGAGGAACACTCAGCAATGTTGTGTTTGTTTTTTCATTTAGGGCCAGGGACACCCCTCACAGAAGCTGAAAAACTCTACTAGGTATTATTAAGGAGCACCATTTATCTTAACTGCACTCAATTTAAGGTTTTAAAAATAAAGCAACTAGACATATAGACTTTGGCTAAGGAAGGACGTCAGAGGAGAAGAGGAGGAGAAACTGAAGTTGTTTCTCAGCCTTGTCATATTTGGTTCTTCTTTGTGGGACGTCATGGGGGGAGTCGGAACTCTCAGGGGACAGGTCATGAAGTTCCTGACAGGGGGATTTCACCTCCGATTGCTGCTGAGGGGAATCACCCCACGTGTTATGTCAACTTGAGTGCCCTGCAGGAGCAGCGAGCCCGTGAGTCAGGCCTTGATGAGGCGCCCTTCTCCCCAGCACAACTGCAGCTTGTTTAGTTTGCAAACACAGAACCGTCCCGGTGCTCTGCCTTCCTGTGGGGAAGGGCGCAGGCGGGGACTATCCCTGTCCTCAGCAGCAGCCCCACTGCACACATGATGAACACTGGGCCCTCAGGGGACCTGTTCCCCTCTCCGCCAACTCAGACAGGAGAAGTTGGTGTGAATCTGGAAAAATACCCTTGTGTCGTAAGCAGAACAGAAGAAACTTCTTCCCTCTGAGGTTTAGGAGAAACCCAAAAGGTACTAGATAGTGACCTTCCTGTGTCAGCTTGGCAGACGGTGGTACCCAGGTATCTGCTCTCATACAAATCCAGATGTTGCTATGAAGGCTTTTAAAGGTAACCTTAACATTTAAATCGGTAGACGTTGGGTAGAGCGGCTGACCCTCCACATGCAGGTGGGCCCCGTCCAATCACTGGAAGGCCTTACGAGCAAAGACAGGTTTCTCAAAGAGGAAGGAATTCAGCCCCAACACACAACGCAGAAAGCCTCCTGGGTTTCCAGCCTGCCAGCTTCCCCTACGGATGCTGGACTTGCCAGTCCCCACAATTGCATGAGCCAGTTACTTAAAATAAATCTCTCTCTCTCTCTCCCTCCTGTTTCTCTGGAGAATCCTAACACTGTTACCAAGCCGATTAAACAGCCCCTCCTCTGTAATTCAGACCAGAGAGGAAAGAGGAACTTGGCAAAATGTCAATTGCTTAGCAAATCAGAGAATTAGGAATCTATGGGGAAGAAAAAAGAAAAGCTTTTCAAAACCCTTCAAATGCTCAGCTGCATTTCCAACTACCTCCTTTAATTGACTCATGAGTGTGAGTGTGCCCTTGGGAGGTGCTGGGCCAGGCACTGGGGGCATACAATGAAGAGCCCCTGGGTTGGAATCTGGGCTCAGCTCCCCACTGGGTGTGTGAGCACAGGTGCATGACTGAACCTCCAAAACTCCGTGAAAATGTGACCCTGAAAGGACCAAAGATGTGACTCACCCAGCTCAGAATGCAAAAAGATCATCACTCGGGGGTGGTTTGGGACCATTTTTGTTGAGCCAAAAGCTGTTAAAAGAAAGCACACTTCCTCTACCCCTGAAGGAAGAGAGACACGTGCAAGGAAAATTAATACAATAACGTGTCACTGAAGGATTGGGATACATGCTGAAGAGTGGCGAGTCTGTCACTGTCTGGACATCAGAGTAGTTCCTTACACAAGCTAAAACAGCTAGGATCCAGGAGGATACAAAATCTGTCAGGATGCCATTGCATGTGCCCTCTGTTTACCGGAAGGTCATTTTCAGTGCAGGACTGTCTCATGGTGTAGAACTGCAAAAGTAATATTGTAGGGGATGGTTGGAGCCCGGAAGAAGAAATCTCAGCCCTAGAGGTTTCCCAGGTGAGGCATCCCAGGCACATGGCAGAGCTCAAATCAAACAAAACCAGCCATGCTGCCTGGTCAGGGGTGTGTGTGTGAAGACTTTTTGTCCAAGGAAGCATTCTAAAAAGCTAGCTCATACAAGGATGAAGACATGGGTAGAATGGAAATGAGAAAGAAGAAAGGACAATCCATGAATTCTTTTCAGACCACATCAGAAGATTGGAAAGACACAAATTGCAACTAGTAATCACTCTGATTTCTGAGTATCAAAACTTCCATGATTAAAAATTGGTATTACAAATGAAAAAGATATTCATAAAATAAAAGGTGAAGCTTCTGAATGTTTATACAGGAAGTCAGAGGGTAGCAGACTATGCACAGAGTAAGAATTTTAATAGATGGCACATTTCTGAAAGGATCACATTGCACTTTTCATGCACACACTAAAATAGGAAAACCTATTCTGTCCATTTAAGCACACAACAGTAAAAGGTAAACCATACACTAAAAGCTCTGGAATGGCCTATAGGCAATTATTAAAAATAATTGCCCTGTTATAAGATGAAGCCTTTTAATTTTCTCCATTGTGCGTTCGTGAATATTCTAAGTTTTCTGAAATGAATGTGAATTGGTCATGCAATAGTCATGAAAAGGAGAAAAGATATTTTTAAAGCCCTTCCTAATGCAGTCTACATTGTGCCATAATTGAGTAGAATTCACTTCTATTTACATCCAGAGGGACGACATTTACTCAGATGCAAAAGAAAAACGAACGGTCTTTTGAGATTGAGGAAAGAAGAGGTGTGTGGTCTATGGGCGGCACCAACCTGGGTCACAGAGACATTTGTAGCTGGTGCCCACACTGCGGCACGTGCCGTGGGCACATGGGCTGAGGGCACAGAAGTCAACGAGCTGGGCGCAGGTGGACCCCGTGAAGCCTGGGCTGCAGCTGCAGGTGAAGTGCACCCCGTCTGCATAGCAGGTGCCATTGTTCTGGCATGGTGAGGAGGCACAAGGGTCCACCTTTTCTTCACAAGCAGATCCGAAGTATCCTGCAAGAAAACGCAGAGGGGCCTTTAAGAAATGAAAACTTGTTTGCACATGATAACCAACAGAGTCCACAGATTTTCCCTTTTCTTCATTGTGAGTGGATTAGCTCATTAATCCCTTCGCTTTTCTTAGCTTTGCTAACTGTGTTAAAATACTAAGCTCCACAATTCTCTTTTTGTTGTATATAAAACATATGGCTGCTTTGATGCCCATATGTATGTGTGCATGTGTATATTTACATGCATGTGTGTATGTGTGCATGTATATTCTAGAATAATGCTAAAAATAAATTGATGGTGATTCTCTAAAGGAAGGCAGGATTTGGGTCAGTGTAAGGCTTTACTGTCTTGTTTATACACATTCTTCACTTTGCTTTAACAGATAAGACATGATCCTGAATTTCAAAAATTAAAACCATACAAAATAATAAGCACTAAAAAAATCTCCTATTCCTATCCCTTTGACCTTGATTTGGTTTCTTCAATACATACTTTTTTTTTTTTTTTTTACAAGTTGGCTATTGAAACCCACAAAAATGGTACCGCATGTCCATACAATTCAGAACAATTCAGGGAATAAAAAGTAACCAGCACCCACAGGTGCTGTGGCATCCAGGAACCTCAACAGCACAGAGTCAGGGGAAGGAGCCAGACACGAAAGGTGACAAAGTATATTCCCTTTACACAGCATGTCCAGAAGAAGGACCCTTAAATGCAGAAAGCAGATGGACAAATGCTGTGGCTGGTGTGGGACCAACGGCAATGGGCAGGGGTGATCTATTGGGACAGAAGGAGACATTGTAAACTGAAGGGTGGCGATGACTGCCCAACACTGAATTATACGCTTTGAGAGGATGAGTTTATGGTATGGAATTTACACACTTAACGTGAATGTAGTTTACAGTGTGTAAAAATTATGGGACGCTGTTACATTTTTAAATTTGGTAATTCTGTAGGGAATTTTTATTTTGTTTTCTCTGGGTATTTGTCTCATTAAACATGATGTATACATACATATGTGCATCTGTATTTCTATGGGCAGTGAACAATGCTTTGGATAAAACCTAGACTTCTTTTAATACTTTAAGAGTAATCTGAAAAATTAAATGAAGGTAATTTAAATCGTAGAAAGAAGAGTTAAATAAATTTGCTCACATATACTTGTATTAAGTTTATACTGATGCATCTGTGCTTAGATCTCCTTAGCAAAATTGACCATTTTTGTAGTTATTGTTAAGAACATAGTAAATATATAAAACAAACAAAAATAGCTTCCAGATTTTGCCGCAGTCTGGCTGGGCACAAAATCACGAGCCACTCACAGCTTTGTAGATTCAAACAGCAATTCTTTATTCCCGAACTCACACCGGCCCTCTACAAACACATTCTGGGGAAATCCACATTCTCTGCCAAGTTCCACGTTCTGGATCCCAAATACTCTCTGAATCCTGCAGAACTCAACGGGAACTCCAGGAGCGGGCACGCCTGAGGCAGCAGGATACGCCCTATTCCCAGCAGGGTATACCTTAAACCTGGAACCGCCCTAAACCCAAGGAGAGCCCTAAACCCTGATCCGCCCTAAACCCGGATCCACCCTGGTCCTTGAGCAAGGTCACCTTTCTCAAACATACATGCAATGTCACTGCAAATGTCCAAGGCAAGTCCATTTCCACGAGTCCTTCCTCTAAGCAACATGGGGAACGCTGGCAAGGAAATTGTCATACCTACTTGGCTAATGGCGCTCAGCAAGATTTAATTACCTGAAGCACTATTCATATTTGGCATATTCAACTTGATAGTACTCTACACAGAAATAGAAAAAAAATTTCAAATACAATGCTATTCAACCTTGGGTAGAGTTCATGACAGCCATTAAATTTTAGGAATAATACTTAAAATGTACCATACAATTGGTTTTAAAAATACTTGAATTCTCCATAGTGAGAATGAACAAGGAGTGAAATATAATTCTCTCCTTCCTGAGATGTATTCCATTTTATTCTCATTGAAAAGAAGACACCTGAATGCTTATCAACATACAACAGCACTGTATATTATCATCACTATGTGACATGCTATTTCCAAATCAGGACAATATTTCAAATCTCTTCATCTTAGAACAAAATAAAATTAGCTATTCTTTTCTGTGTCTAGAAAATATATCAGAGTCATTTAAAATATAGAAGTTTCCATTTTCTAATTGTGTATAACACTGAAGGTAATTAAACCTGTTTTTTTTCCCTTAATATTAAGAAATAAGTTTTGGGGAAAAAAATGATCAAGTTAACACAAAATTTATATTCAGTTGGATAAAAACTTAAGCTTTTATCTTATTATCTAAGAAAAAGTAAAGGGGGGAATTTCCACTTAAAGGGTATGAGAACTGACAAAACAACTCCAGGTTGCAGCAAGCAAAAGCAACATGTGAAAGTCAGTAGCATTTTTACATATGAATAACAAACTTGCTGAGAAAGAAAACATGAAAGCAATTCTCTTCACAACAGCTATAAACAATAAAGTACTTAGGAGTACATTTAACCCAGGACATGAAAGATCTAGATAATGGAAATCATAAAACGCTGATGAGGGAAATGGAAGATGACACAAAAATCTAGAAAGACCTCACGTGTTCTTAGATTAGAAGAATTAATATTGTTAAACCATCTGTACTACCCAAAGCAATTCACAGAGCCAATGTAATACCCATCAAAATACCATGACATTCTTTATAGAAGGAAAAAAAAATTCACATGGAACCATAGAAGACCTCAAATAGCTAAAGCAATCTTGAACCTGAAGAACAGGGCGGGAGGCAGTAGGAACACCTGACCTCCAGAAACCCAGAGTAACCAGAAGAGCACAGCACCACCTAGACCAGTGGATAGGAAGAGAAATCCCAGAAATACACCCCCATGCCAATGGTCCTCAACTAAGGTGCCAAAAACATACACTGGAGAAAGGACATCCTTTGGAATAAATGGAGCAAAGAACATTGGATATCCACATGCAGAAGGCTCAAAGTTGACCTTTGTCTGCTACTGTGTAAAAAAGTCACCTGAGTGGAACACAGACCTAGATTTAAGACCTGAAACTATGAAACTACTCAAAGAAACACTTTAAGACATCAGTATAGGCAATGGTATTTTGGATATGATCCCCCAAATCACAGGAAATTAAAGTAAAGATAAATAAATGGGATTATACCAAACTTTTAAAAAAGCTTCTGTAGAATGAAGGAAACAATCAACAGTGAAGAGACAACCTACAGGATGGGAGAAAATATTTGCCAACTATTTATCTAACACAGGATTAATATCCAGAACATATAAGAAACTCAAAAAGCTGAACAAGAAATAGGTAATCTTACGATCTGGTCAGTAATCTCAATTCTGGGCATACATCCAAAGGAAATGGAATCAGCAAGCCAAAGAGATACCTGCACTCCCCTGGTTACTGCAGCACAACTCACAATGGCTAGAATGCAGAACAACCTAGAGGCCCACCAGTGCATGAGTGGATGAAGATGATGTCCGTATTCACAGCCATGCTGGCCATACAGAGCGCAACCCTGACCTTTGTAGCAAGATGGACAGAACTAGAGGACATGAAGTGAAAGAAGTCAAACACAAAAAGACAGATAACACATATTCTCTCTCACATGTGGCAGCTAAAAAGGGTTGACCTGAGTGGAAAACAGTGACTTCTAGGAGTTGGGAAGGTAGGAGGGCAGACAAAGAGGGGTTGGTTAATGCCATCAAATCCCAGTGAGATAGAAGTTCTAAGGTCCCCCCCAAACAGTGACATAATTATAGTTAGGATTACCTATTATATATTTATGCAAATCTAAGAGAGATGAGCTCGAAGGAAACAATAAAATAATAAGGCAAGAGAAATTCTAATGACCTCAATTCCATCAATGCATGCTGTATACCTCATAGGTAAAAATATCAGAATGAGCCCTATTAAAATGTACAATGCATACACGTTAATCAGAAAATTATAACATGTATTATATATGTATATATGTAGCCACTTAAAATATATATAGTATATATGCACATATTATATATATGTGTGTGTGTGTGTGTATGTATATTGTGTGTGTGTGTGTGTGTGTGTGTGTGTATAAAATAAACCTTTGGGAGCCTATTGATTTCTTTATGAGAAATAATAAAATCCACACCCAAGGAGGCTGGGTCTAGTTTATCTGTAACAACCACTCAAAGTAAATAACAAAATTGTAAATTTTAATTTCCAAAAGCAGAAATCAAACTCGAGAGTGTATTTAAGTTATTTCTTCTCTGCAGTGGAGCTGAACTCATGGTCACAGATGGTGACAGGACACAGAAGGTGACAGGAATATTTCAGCTAAAAACACAGAGAGGAGACATGGTCATAGGTTCTGGGTCCTTAAAAATGCTCTGAGACTAAGGTGGCTAAACACCTGTGGAGGATCAAAGAGGATAAATTCAGAAACAAGAAGCTCATACCTGAGTTAGAAGCATAAAAATGAAAAAGTCCTTGGAACTACTGGAATCCAGTAGAAGAGCGGAATGTTAGTTAAATGTACTTTCCAGTGGAGCCCATTCTGATGTTTAAGCATTAGATTAGTGATGTCAAGAACTGCATTGTGCCCTCCAAAATTCATATTTTGAAGCCCTTGCTCCTAATACCTCAGAATTTGTAGACAAAGCCTTTAGAAAGTGATTAAGTGAAAATGAAGTTATTGTCAGGGTGGGCTCCAACCCAGTCTGATGGTGACTCCATAAACAGAGATTAGGACACACAGAGTCCCCAGAGGATCAGGTGCATAGAGGAGACACAAGTGAGAAAGAGCAAGAGGTTGGCCATCTGCAAGCCAAGAAGGGCCTCCAAAGAAACCAGCCCTGCGAACACCTTCGTCCTGAACTTCCAGCCTCAGAACTGTGAGGAATAAATTTCTGTGGCTGAAGCCATCTAGTCTGTGGTGTGTTGCTGTGGCCACAACCATGGCACACACAGACACAGGGAGCCAAGGCCTGGATTCCTGGGTATGAATTCTGTTTCTATCATCCACCAGGTGACTGTGACCATGGCAAGTTCCAACCTCCCATCTTCCACTGCCTCCCCTGGAAAACAGGGCTGAAACGACCATATCCCTAATTACAGGCCATGTGGAGACTGAATCACAGGAGGCTGAGACTGGAAGCATGAACCGTGAAGTCACTGTGGATTCTCAAATTTGGTGCATCAAAATTCCTAGAAGAGGGCTGGGGTTGTGGCTCAGCAGTAGAGCGTGTGCCTAGCATGTGTGAGGCCCTGGGTTTGATCCTCAGCACCACATAAAAATAAATAAAATAAAGGTATTATGTCCAACTGCAACTAAAAAATAAACATTTAATTTAAAAAAATTCCCAGATAGGCTTCTCATCCAATGTTGAATGGATGGATGGATGGATGGATGGATGAATGAATGAATGAATGAAAGGGTAATATAACAGCAGCAGCTAACATCTACTAGGGGCTGCTAGGTTCTAGGTGCTTCTAAGTCTTAGTGTGAATCTTGCCAGTTAACTTCACTGTAACAATAAGATTAGAAACTATTAGTAGCTGCAGAACAGATGGAAAAATAAAAAGTGAAGGAGACTGTTCAGGTCTCTGCAGCTAGTAGATGGCAGAGCTGGGTTGGGTCACCGAGCCCATGCCCTTATTACCGTGCCATGCTGCACAGAAATAAGCAAGGGACCAACCAGTGCAGATATTATTAGAATGTATGCATATCCTGGACTTTTGTTTGTGTCTTGGTGAAAGAGGAAATAGAAACTTTTTTAACAAGTCAAAATAGAGAAAGAAAGCAACTTTAGGATTCTATGGATACACCCAGCAATACATTTTAGCATAATCCACACAGTCTCTTCCAAGTAGAAAGGGAAATCGGTAAAAAGGAAACATAAAGGATCATGACTTTGGAGAAAACCAATATTTCAATAAGGCCAAAAAAAGCATAGGCACTGGGTGGAGGCCAAGTCACAAGTGGTTTTGTGTGTCACATTCGAGAGCTTGCATTTCATTCAGAGGCTCCTGGGCATCACCTATTTATGGTTTCTATATCCCTAATTACAGGCAATGTGGAGACTGAATCGCAGAGTTGAGACTGGAAGCAGGAACCCACTTGTTCACTATAGTGAGAGGCTCTGAGGACCAACTTGCAGCCATGAGGATGGAGGATGTGGAATGATGGATTGGTAAATGATTTTACAAGTAACACTGTCACTCAGGAACCCATGGGACTGCAGAGGAATGAAAGACCGACAGAGCCCAAGACACAATGTAATAGCAGTTAAAACTTCAAATGCCAGGGGCTAGGGTTATAGCAGGTGGTGTGAGGCACTAGATTTGATCCTTAGCACCACATAAAAATAAATAAATAAAATAAAGGTATTGTGTCTATCTACAACTAAAAAAAAATAACTTCAAATGCCAGAAGGAGTCAGATAAATAATGCTGATGAGGAAAACGGGCCACGTGTAGCACAATAGGGAGTGGCAGGGAGTGTGGCAAACTGAAGAAAGCATGCCCCTTCCTAAGAAGATGCCACCATTCCCCTGCAGCCAACTTGAAATGTGGGACCAGTTAACAGATCTTCTCAATTTAAAAAAGGAAAGTCTGAAATCCAGATTCTTGTGATAATGTTTCCTTTAGAGTACCAATCATTCAGTTCTCTAGCAAATAAAATATGTCCTAGGGCCTTGTGTATGTTACTTTGTATTGAAGAGCACAGGCTTTGGAGCCAGGAAGAACCTTGTTTAAATACCACCTCTGCCTACTAACCTGTGATACCCTCGGCTAGTATGTAATCACCTTGACCTTCCGCTTTTGCTGGCAGTGGAAAGGAGATATTAATACCTATGAATGACATTTCTTATAAGTATAAATGCAAAAATCTATGCAAAGCATAGTGACTCTCCAAGGGTGCATATCCAAAGAGAGGCAGCTATAAATACAATGTGATTCCCAGGCTTCCAAACCAGGGACAGTGCGGATGGTGCTATTACCAATTGCAGTGAACAATGCAGGAGAGGTTTTCAAGAGAGGGTTACGAGTTCAATGTTGTGCGTGCTGAGTTGGGGTGCTCCTGTGCAGTAGTGGGAACAAACGGAGAAACGCAGTGGTCAGGACAGAGATGTGACCAGAGGACATGCCCTGGGAGTCATAGGCATATGGGTGGGAACTGCATTCATAGGGATGGGGCAAGGGAACAGAGTGAGAAGAAAGTTCAAGGCTGGAACACTGGACACCTGAGACACTGAGGAGCTCAAGGATGAAAGGAAGAAGCAGCCGCTGAGTTGATTTTAAAAATGCAATTGCTTTGACTAGTAAACTTCCTTCCATCACCTACATAATTGTAATCCTCTTACAAATATGACATCCATTTGTAAATGACTCATATTTTCTTCAGCCACTCCCTAAATGACCTTCCTAAAAAATTTTTTAAAAAAATAATAACAAGGCTGTATAATATATAATGCAAATCCCAAAAGCCAAAGCTAGAATCTTCTTACTAGTGGTATGATCTTGGGAAAGGTGCTCACTTATTCCTTGGCTTTAATTTCCTTGCCTTGAATGGTGTGGACTCCTAGGGTTAAATAAGATGGTACATGGTGTCCCAGAAAGGTCGGTCCTCTTTGCTGTGAGGGGTGATTCTGGGAAACCTCAATCTGCCTATACATTCAGAGTTTGTGGCTAAGGAAACTGGAAGGCCTGTTAGTCAACCTCTAGAACATGATCCAATTTCACTTTTTCATGAGTCCCTCAGCGGGGTGCCTCTGGAACCAGGAAGTGCTCACACACTGCTCTTTAAACATGCAGAGTGACTGGGCCACCACGTGAGGCTGGTGAAGGAAGATGAAGTCCTGGCACAAACGGCTGAGAGATGCAGGCAGGAGCGTCCCCGAGATCTCTGCCTGGGCTCAGGACAGACTGCTCAAACTATGTGTTGACAGCGAGCCCGTGTGTGACCAGGCACTGTGCCAGGTGTCTGACTAGACTCAGCTCTCACATCAACCCTGTACATACTATTATTTCTTCATATTCAGGCAGGGGATGAGGCACAGAAAGACCAAGTAAATCACCTGAGATTACACAGCTAGTAAAAGGCAGAGATGGTATGTAGACACAGTCTAATCCCAAATACAAGATCCCAAGCAATACTCTGCTGTAACAATCCACGTCTGGGGTGTAGCAGAAAGGCCCAGAACAGGGAAACAGGTGCTCCAGGATCTTGCCCAAATTCTCACTGACTACGTGTGAGAGAAGTTGTTGTCCTTATATCCATTTCCCAACTTCCCTCAGTCATAGAACATCTGCTCCCATCGCAGAATAATGATGACATTTACCAGTTTCTCCTGCAGCTACATATGGACCAGTGATTCCATCCAGGACAGCGAGGTGCAAGTGGGAATGTCCTGAGACCATTTCTGAGGAAACGTAAGACATGTGGCATGAACCCTCTGCTCTTTTACTTTTGTCCTTCACCCACCCCACTGTCGGGGTTACGGGCGTCATGACTGAGATTTTACTACGTTTGGTTGGCAAATATCCACACACAGACAGAATGCTCAGTGAACCCCAGAAAGGAAAAATTCAAAGAAAACACTCGAGAATATCCTAGTCAAACTGATGAAAATGGAGGGGGGAAAACAGAGCAAGAGCACAAATACTAAAAGGCGACAGTACATACATTCACAACACATACATTCACAATGACAAATGACTTGTCACTGGGGTGTACGGAAGCAAAAGATGTGACATCTTTGAGAAAAATAAATCTGTCTACTAGAATTCTACTTCCAAGGAAAATTATGAGGGTAAATTAAGATATTTTCTGATAAAGAATAGCTGAAAGAATTTGTTTCCAGCAGAGCTATCCACACAACAAAATATCAAAGAAAGTAATTTAAGTTGAATGGAAGTGCAATAAATGGAAACTCAGATCTTCAAGAAGAAATGAGGAGCACTGGAAATGGTACATTTAGCAGGTAAATATTAATTATTTTCTTTTATTAATTTCTTTTAAAATAACAGTTAAAAGCAGAAATACAAACATGCTTTAGTCCTCAGGGAAGCCACTAGAAACAAAAGAGAAACAACCACAAAATTAAAAAAGAACAAAAAATCTACAGTATAGCTACAAATCCAACTGAGGAAATACAATATTTTTAAGATGCTCTCTTTACCCCAAAAAAATTTAGCAAAGGAATAGATAGATAGATAGATGGATAGATAAAGATAAAATAAATGGCAATGACTTAGAGTTAGATCCAACACATCAATAATTACATTGAATGTAAATGGACCAACATTCTAATTCAAAAGAAGAAATTGTCAAACTGTATTAGAAAAAGTAAAACCTATTATCTATTCTCCAAAAGAACATTTTAAATATAAAGATGGAGGCAAAAAATGGGGAAAACATGAAAAAGAAAGGTTAAGAAAGCTGATATGGCTCTTTTAATAACAGAGAAGTAGACTTCAAGACTAGTTGTGTTTTCAGACATAAAAGAGATGTCTAATATGAAAAGTAGGCAATCCACCAGGAAGATTTAACTGTCCTAAATGTGTAAATACCTAATAAGATAGCTTCAAGATACCTGAAAGAAAAAACTGCAGTAGAAACAGAAATCATTAGAGAAGGACCGTTTTTCAGTAACTGGTAGACTAAATGGACAAAATGAGTTATTGTATGCAAAATTTGAATAATGTATTCCTTTCATGTGTACATGATACAAGTCAATCATTTCAATAGGTATAGAAAAATCATAGACAAAATTTAATATCCATTCATTATTTTTAAAAAAGAAAACACTCTCAGCAAACTAAAATAGGAGGTAATTTACTCCATCTTATAGACATATACAAAAAACTTACAGTAACATCCATATTTAATTATGTAATAACAAATACTTATTCCTTAAGATAGAGAACAAAGTAAGGCTGTATATTTCAGCAACATTTCACAGAAGTTTTGCTACATACAGTCAGGCAAGTAAAAAAGATAAAGCATGTAAAGGGAAAATAATCAAGATTCTTATTATTTGCCAATCTATTATTTTATATGATGAAAATACAAAAAAAAAAAAGCAAAAATTGTGGAAACTAGCTGGCATAGTAGTACATGCCAGTAATCCTAGTGACTCAGGAGGGTGAGGCAGGAAGATTGCAAGTTTGAGGTCAGACTGGGCAACTTAGTGCAACCCTTTCTCAAAATAAATTAAAAAGGATTGGAGGTCTGTGCTCTATATGTGTAAGATGAATTGTAATGCATTCTGTTGTCATATATAACAAATTAAAAATTTTTTTAAAAAAGGATTGGAGGTATAGCTCAGTGGTAGAGCACCCCTGGGTTAAATTCCCAGTTCCAAAAAATAAAAAATTATGGAAACTAATAAGTAAATTTAGCAAAGTATCAGGATACAAAGTCACTATAAAAAATCAATTGTATTTCTATTCACTAGCAATAAGAAACTGAAAAATGTTAACAATTTAATTGTCCTTTATAAATAGTATCAAAAAAGATAAAACAGAAGTAAGTTTAACAAAAGATATGCAAGACCTCTACACTGAAAACTACAAAACATTAAAAACTCCCAAAAAATGAGGAGATATACCATGTTCATGGATCAGAAGTCTTGAAATTGTTAAGATGTAAATTCATCCCAAACTGACTTACTTCCATATCTGTCATTTGAGGTTTCTATTATTTGACACTAAATCAAACTCTAGTTGATAAACTATGTCATTCCAATCGAGTAACTAGCTTTTATATGTCTCAACTTCCTCATTTGTCTCATTTCCTCAAATAAAAGGACAGCTATACACATCAAGTGGTTTTAGCTATACTTTGAGAAAGAGAAAGAGAATGCAAATTCACAGCATTAAAGTAATAACACATATTAACCAGGTTATAATTAGACAGGACACCATGCTGCAAGATTTCAGGTCATCTGTAGCCGAGACTCAGTCAGAACAGAATTCATCTTTCCAAGACAGACTAAAAATGAACCAAGATTTTCCATCATTGTGTCTTCTCCCTTTCCTTCTTCTCCCCACTTTCACTCTCAATGTATAGACACAGACATACATTATGTAAAGAGTTGTAAACTTCATCTCCAATGATAGGAACCACTCTGCTTTGTTCTGTTTGAAATATGATGTTATGACCTAAATTAGATTATTTTAGATATCCTTGGGTAAGGTTTCTATTTTTAGTAACATAACCCTTTAAGATCTTTGCTTGGTTAGTGAATAAATAATAAACCCCCTTGCAGAAACCAAAGTTGTTATTGTGGCAAAAGCAAGAGTGATGGAAAACAAACATTCAAGCACTGCCATGGACACATTCAAACTCCCCAAACATGAAGAGCTGTGTATTAAGAACAAATGCAATGGAGTTTTGTGGAATACTGTAAGCTAAGTAATGAATATAATAGTAGTGCTTCTGAACTGACTACAGATTTAAGAAACTATAATAGGAGAATAATATGTAGTATTAACTAGATGGTCGTGAGACAATATATTCAGATGTACAATCTTCTTTGAAGAGTAGGAGATGAAAAACTGTTTGATAATGTTAACCAAAAAGTGCAAAGAGAATGATGAATTCTGCAATATGTATTATAGGGAGTAGTTTATTTCAAGTTGTACAGATCTCAGAGGATGCACATCAGGAAATGTCAGAAAGAAAATACAATAGATACAGAGAAAAACTGGATCTCAATCATATGGAAGCAATGTCAGCAGTCAAGAGATTTAAAACAACTGATTATAATAATGATATGATAATTAGGAAAGGTTGAAAGATTTGAGGATCAAAATGGAAAATAAATAAAATAGAACTACAAAAGAAACCTACTAAGGATTGAGGGGTTAATACAAAAAATATATAATTTAGCTACTTGACTATTACTTCAAATTTCATATTTGAACCAATATTTATATGAACATGCCTGCTGAATATTTATTAGGTAAATAAAAAGAAAACATCCTTGAGGAATATGCATCTTGAAAATCAGATAGTGAAGACCAAAAAATATATTACCAAAAGATTTTAAATTATGAGACAATGAAATCACTCTGTATATTGTCAGAAAGCTATCTAGATGTCAGGAATTTATGCAACATTCATAAGGGAAAATATGGAATAAAGTGATACTGGCAATTTTGCTGACAATGTAAAACAATTCACATGGAAGAAATAATGTATATAGGCATTTAAAATTCATGATTTTGCTGCCTTGGCAAACGGTTTGAGTCAAAACCTGTCGCCCATCCTGATGGTTTCCTCTCTCAGCTCCAATGTCCAACCAATCCGTCAGCGGATCTCACACTATATATCTATTTACATATATCATCTCCAAAATATATCTATTTCTATTCACTAGCAATAAGAAACTGAAAAATGTTAACAATTTAAATGTTAACAATTTAACTCAAACACTTTGTTTCATCTCAACTGCCACCATCCTAGCCAAAGTCACAAATTATTTCTCCCCTAATACAACCATTTCCTCTGACAACACTCCTGTTCCAGCTTACCCCTGCGACCAAGTCTCCAAAGAGCAATGACAATAATTTTCTCAAAATGTAAACATGATCATGCTTCCAATTGTTCCTAGAATAAAATTTGATCTTCCTTCCCTGGACAGGCCTTGTGTGCTCTGACCCCAGCTGAGCAGTCTAAGCCTCATTCTAGCAGCTGGCCCCAGGGGTCACCATTCAGTTCCCAGAAATAACAAGCCATTGCTAAGGTCCTGCTACAGGCTGTTTCCACTGCCTGAAAATTCCCCCTCCTGCCTGCTTACAAACCTGGCTCCTTCTTAGGTATTAATTCTCAGCTTAAATGTCAAACAGCTGGGCCTTCCCTGGTCACCCCCAGCTAGGCGTATATCCCTATATCCTGCTCACCACCTTCATAGCATCTCTGTTCACTGGTGATGGTACAGGTTCACCTATCATCCATGCCCACTCCCAAGGAGGCCAGGGACTTCCTGAAGGAGCAGCCACATTGCTTCCTCGTCACTGAGCCTCAGCACCCAGCATCGTACCTAAGCTGTGGGAGGCCCTTAGTGAATATTTGTGGAATAAATGAAAGGATGAATCAATGGATCAGTGACAGAATACATTCTAACAGATTTGTTACACAACAGAAGAGTTAGAAGAAACATTGAAAAACACAGACTAGGTCTTAAAAGTGGCAATGAGGAAATATGAACGGGTTGAATATTAGTCATTATATATATTAATTACAGATACATAGATGAATAGTTACTGAATCAAGGTGAAGCTAGAAAATTGAGTTCTGAGATTCCCAAGCAGCACAGTGATGCAAGGAGAAAAGCTTTGACTTTTAAAGAGCTCATCCTTATCGGGGAGTCCACAAGGACAGGTCTGAGAGGGAAAAGAACAACAGGACAAGGTGATCTTTTCTTACTTTTCTTTCTGCAAACACAATTCCAGTGGCAGGAAGAGCTGCTGATGTGGGCTCCAAGTGTGGCAATGATTCAAAAGAAAGAAGAGCTGGGCTTTGCCCCGGACCTCAGAGACAGCCTGAGGAAGAGCAGTGACAGTACATCAGAGAAGGGGTTTTGGCTGGTGCTTCTGGAAAAGTTAATTGGGAGCACATTTGCTGTAGTTCTAAGAAAGCAGACAGTTATGTAAGATAAAGAGAAGGGCACATCGCAGAAAATCAATCACAAAGCCATCAGATGTGAAAGATCCAATAGGGTTACAGTTAAAAGGTGACTTTTAATTCGTAAGAAGGTTAATTTGAGAAACAAACAAACAAACAAACAAAAAAAAAACACCTTTAGGACTTTTCCTAGAACAGAAACACAAACTTAGAGCTAAGGTAGAAAAATGAAAACTAACTGGAAAAAGTCAGAGGAAAGTTAAATCAACTCTTCCCCAGTTTACACTAAATAGATAAAAGGGCAGAAGAGATGAAACTTAAAATATATAGTTATGTTAAAAAATAAAAATAATTGGTTATTGGCCCTGGAAATTCAGAGGTTTAGGCCAAAGCTCTGCATTTTCCTTAGGTGGTTTGTTCACTAACCTATCCTAATTGAGACCAATCACGTATCAGCCGTTGCAAGATCCTACATTCTGGAAAACAGAAAGATAAACAAGGAAACAGACACCATCGGCTAGCACTACCAGCTGTTGGACAGGTCGGGGGTCATGAGGTTTGGGGGCTGTGTTAAATAATGCAGTCAGGGAGACCTGGAGGATGCGGGGGGCGGGTGAGGGTCAGAGGAAGGTTTCCAACAACAGGGGGTTGGGGAGCAAGGCCCCAAGTAGCATCGACTTTAGGGTGAATGGTACCCCCTAGAGGACCATTTCCAAGCCCTTGGTGCGTTTGAGAACAGAGAAGCCAGTGGCTGAGGAGAGGGGAGAGGAGACAGTGGAGGTAATCACAGCCGAGTCGGCCCTCACCACACTTTGGACAGAAATCACAGCTTTGAGGGGTGGGAAGGAAAGCGTATCAGCTACATTTCTAGATGGTTTGCTTTTCTTCATCCTCCCTCCCAGAGACTCTCCCATCCAGTGGCACCCTAGACATCAAGCTGACCAAAAACTGGCCCAAAGCCTGCTCATGCACCCTCTGTCCTACTGCTTCTCCTCACAGACAGACCTGCTCACCTTCTCCATCTCCACGGCCAACACTGATCCCCTCCGCACAGCAGCTCACCAAGACAAGGGCGACCGATTCCTGACGTTCTCCAATTCTTGTCCTCCTTCGATTTATTCTTTCTCCTCCCAACACAGTAATTTCTCCCAAGTGTTCAAATTCTTCCCTTCCCCTTCCAAACCCACTCAAGCTGCCCTCCTGCAGACTCTCCGGTGACATCCAGTCCCTTCACTGGGCTGTTGAAAGGGCTGCCTGGGCCGATGTCTTCCCTCTCAGCCTTACACCTTCCCCATCTCATTCTGCACTGGGTTCTGCTGGACTCCACCCTGCTCCCCCCTGTAGATCTGTTTAAACCTCGCTTCCCTGGAAATCCTTCCTGACACTCTCTCCAACCCCCACCTGGGTGAGAGGGGTCAACTTAAAAGAGCCCTGCCCCATCCCTCATCCTCCTGTCCACCTGTCTCTCATGGTCACTGTCCACAAGACCCATGAGGCCAAGCCAAGTCTGTCTGGTGACTGCCACCGTAACTGCCACAAGGAAGGCGACCCACAAACAGTGTGTGAGTGATTAGATCTTTCATTAAATGCATTGTGGCACATTCATGTGATGGAATAAAGCTCAGCCATTAATAACACTTCTTCTGGAAAAAAAAATTAACAGTGTGGAAGAACATTTAGGACACATTGTTCAGTAAAGCAGCTCATTGCAGAAGAAAATGCACAGGAAGATCCAATTCTAGGTGTCCTGAAAAGGGCATTATAAAGGGGACTTCAAAGATGTTCACCTAAAATCCAAAGTAACTCTCTCTTGGGGATGGAATCCTAGGAACTTTTCTTTTTTTCTTTGAGCTCATTTGAGCACAGACTTCAGTAATTGAGGGAAAATGCTAAAAATGACTTAAAGTGCATAATGTCCTGGCCTGTGACAGACCAGCAGCCCATGGTCAAATGCAGTCAAATGGCCAGTGGCTAATGAATAATCCCATGTGGATGCCCTGGGTCATAGTGACTGGAAATACCACTTGGTGTGGACTGTTTGGGATTTGAAAGTGAGAAGGGGACTCTAAAAGTGACAAATTCTTCCTGTAAACTACAATCGAACCTAAATGGGACGACTGAAAAGAACAGTGGGAGAATGCCTGTCTGGAGAAAGAGGTGAGCAGAAGTGTAAGTGTCTTCAACTGCCTTCTGCCTCTGGGACATTAGGTCAGGGGAGACGAATTTAGGTTGGAAAAACAGAGCCAGAGAGAGGTTTATTTAACCAAAGCTAAAATCTGATGAAGTCATTAGCAGAACATACTTTGACTTGGGGGCTTCACGTCTGGTCTCCTTCCTCGCAGGTTGAGTCTGAGCTTCAACCTTAGGAAGCTTTCAGGAGTCACAACCCAGACCTGGACGGTTCCGAATGAGACCCAGAACTGCATCCCATAACATTCTAATCCACATGAAGGACAAAAATGTCACTCCAGCCTTCTCCACTGTTGTGGTCTAAAGAGGGATGTGTGTAAGAAGACAGATTCTGCTGCTGCAGAGAAAAATAAAAATTCTCTTTACTTTTTTTCATTTCTATTGTAAGGGATTTTGTTGTATTTAAGAACAATGTCCTGTTTCTGGTATAGAGAAAAAAGTGTTCCCACAGTCAGGCCTTCCCACAAAGGACAACTATAAACTCCAGACCCAAAACAAGACCCACAACCACAAAGCTCTGCAGGGAGGCAGAGCAGGCACGTTTGGGAGGGAGACCAGTTGGAGGCAGCCTGGGGCAAGTTTTGTGTTTGACCTTCAAGGGAGGCCATAGCTATGACTGTGACCTGGGAGCCTCAGACACTAACACTGAAGTTGCGTGTGAGTGTGTGTGTGTGTGTGTAGGGTGGTGGAGGGTAACGGGATTGAATCCAGGGTCTCATGCACACCAGGAAGTGGTCCTGCTACTGAGCTGCATCCCCAACACTTTTTTTTTGTTTGTTTTGAGACAGGGTCTTACTAAGTTGCCTAGGCTGGCCTCAAACTTGTGGTCCTTCTGCCCCAGCCTCCTGAGTGGCTGGGGTCACATTCATACACCATTGTGCCCTGCTTTAAAGTTGTACCTTCTGTCGATAGGAACCCAGTGAAGGAACCTGGGACAGCTTCACCATGAGAAGTGAGGGAGGGTCTTGGGGAAGAAGAGAACCAGAGAAGGGGACCCCTAAATTCTGCAAGTCTTGCCTGGCCCAAGCCTCTGGATGACCCCAAACCAAGCATGCATGGGGCACTGACGACAGACAAAAGAGGTCCAAGGCTCCTCCCTGCTGTCACGACTGGGTTGCAATGAGGCTAGCCACAGGGAGCCACCTGTCTACTTTATTAATTGTTGATTAATCCATGTTGGCTATAGGACTGTCCTCCTGTTTAGAGTGTTTTTGTTGGAACAAGTTGGAGTTATCTACCCATACATTCACTGAAAAAATGTCTCTCATGCACCTAAATGCTGAGCACTCTAAGAGACACAAGAACACTTAGCATCGCTGCCCACAGGGAGCTTAGAGTCCACCAAGGGACATTGGAGGTGCATCCACACAGCTCTCAGAGGGGACTGTACATGATCAGGGAGAACCTGCTGCGCATAGAGAACGTGGACCTCAGAGTCAAATGAGGATTTACATCCTGGGTCCACTAGGGCCTTCGGGCCTCTTGATTCACCTGTGAAACGAAGCAATAACATCTCCCTGTACGGCTGTCACAGTGATGAACAGTGACAGGTATCAATCACTTGTGCTCTGTTAGGCACTATTCTAAACACGTAAACTCAGAGTTCACTAAAACCTTAGAACAACCCCATTAGATAGGTTCTAATAGTACTTCACTCTATAGGAGGGGACAACGAGGCAAGGAGAATTAAAGTAACTTGCCCAAGGTCACCAGGTACTAAGTGATGGAGATAGCAAAGTCTACTTGAGCTTCAGTTGTTGACCACAAAATCACACTGAATAGGAACTTCAAAGGGCAAACACAGTATTCAGCACACGAAGAGCACTCAACCATCGACAGATGTCATCAGTGCTGTCATTGTCACTGCTGGTGCTCTTGTTATCGTATGAGCCATAAGAAAAACACAGTGGTTGAAGTTCAGACATACACCTGGATTTTACAGCTAAGAAGTTGTAAGAATGCTAAAGAATCGTCCTGTGCAGATCTGGACACACACCTTGAAAACTCCGAAATTTGTGTTTATCTGTGAAGCGTATCCTCTTTTTATAAAGAAAAACATCAATATGTGGTTATTTCTTTGTTTGTTCATCACATGGTCAAACTGCCACCTGCAGGTTCCCTCAGGAAGAGGTGCAGAAGCTGAGGCAGGAGCCCGGCCACCCTGAGAGAGAGCAGCTGCTTCCCCAATGCTAACGGGGAATTCCCTGCAGAAGGTCTACTTAAACTCTGTCAGAGAGACTGTGCTGTGTGTAAGAAAGGAAAGGAAGACAGAAAATATGAACTAAGTCATAAGACAAAAATTCACCAGCCCACAGCAAGGAGTCATCAAATCGCACTGGCACTTATACATCTTCACACTCCGGTTTGGTCCCTAAAAGGTGAAAGAACGCACCATGTGGAGCACCCTGCATCTCAGCGGCTCAGACTCCTGGATGGGGAGGTGATCCAGAGACAATGGCCAGTTTTAAAAGAGGAACAGCATTTCAGTTGGGCCTGTTCATTTTATGAGGACACGTGGTGTGTTTCTGAGGTAAGTGCACAGTGTTGCTGGGTTGTGAGAGAGTGCTCTCGTGGAGGTCACACATGTGAGACACTGCAATACAGATCCCACAACTACGGGAAGCCCAGACCTCATGTGATGAGGTCACATGCCTTGTTTTGGAACAATACACATTATTTCAGAGATAACTTTTATGACATGTGTGTTATTGCCTGTAAATCCCTTTAAGATGAAAAGTGTTACCACTGAAATCTGAGTTAGACAGGAGGATTCCCAAGGCTATAAAATGCAGGAAAACCAAATAGTTTGGATAAACCCTTGGAGCTCGTTGATTTAACCTACAGGACCTTTGGGCCAACATGAAGATTTAAACTGCAGGCCTTCTCTTTTGTCTATAAACATGACTTGAAGCAAGATGGATTTATTGACTCAGCCAGAGGCTCCCAAGCTGACATACCTGAACCAAAGACTTTGAGGAATAAGGGCCCTGAAGGTAACAGTCAGCTGTCACCATTTTACAACCAGAAAATGAAGGCTGGAGGAGATAAAAATTACGTGACCCACTCAGGAGATGCAACTGTTTAATCATGATGCAACATGATGGCTGACCTTAGGCAGCTCTTGGTCTTTGCCATGCGGAGAGCTTTGTCTTTTCTTTACACCAACTTGGTATGCAGTGTACACTAGCATCCCCATTTGAGTAACTGAGAAAAATGAGCCTCAGAGAAGTAGGGGAGTTTGACACAAGAAGCTGGTGCAGACTTCAGACCTAAACAATGTAGTTTAAAACCCACATTCCAAACCTCTCCACTCTGCAGCTTCATCAGTGGGCCAGCCTTGGGGCTCCACACTGGCCGCGGGGTTTTCTGTGCTCAAAGAGCTTCAGGATCCCATAGCCAAGCTGACGCCATGCTCTGGCAGTTTCAGGACAGAGAGGATGGGTCCCCAGGCTCTGCAACACTTCCCTGCACCACCCCAGGGCGAGGCAGACCACCAAATGCCACGTATCCACCCTCCCAGCTGGAAAATGTTTCATTTTAAAACATTTTAGCATTTAAAATGTTAAAGTTTTTGAATATATTGGATAAATAATATTTCCCAGAACAGACCATGAAGCCCATATTCTTGCTTTGGTCTCTGACTGCCAGGTGCCTTCTGTAGCAGGTAGATGCCAGGAGGTGAGTCCAAGCTAGGCACAACGAAAATGGTGCACCTGCAGAACTGAGAGATGCCCTACTGCTTTGTCTTTATTGGTTCCCTTTATTAATTCATCATCACCCCAGGGCGGGGTAATGATGGTGTCTGGATAGTAGTGTTCAGATTTTATTCACATATATATTTAAATATATTCATATATATGCATGTGTGTATGTGTATAATATTATTATAATGTATGTTACACATCACAATATGATTATAATATCATTATATGGTATATATAACACATATCCTTTATTATAATACTATATATTTAAATGTCAATACATACACACACACGTGTGTTCTCACACATACACACACATTTTTTTAGGTGGGGATCTCAGATTGGCCTCAGACTTTTAATCTTCCTGCCTTAGCCTCTTGAATAGCTGGGATTACAAGTGCACACCACCTCACCCAGCTATATATTCATATATTTAAGTATACATATTCAAATGCCAATGTGCAGTGATACTAAGTACACATAGAAATCTTTAGAATTTAAATGCATTTAGTTTAAAATTTTAAGGATCACAAAGTTCCAAATTAAACATAAAGACAACCTAAGGGTAAGGAAGACATTTAAAAGCAGTAACCGCGGGTTCCAGGAACTTATCTTTGTTGCTGTGATCGTTCAGTAAGGTAGGAAAATACACGTGACATTTTTACTTTTATGTTTTATTGCCCCCATTGCAACCAGAATCTGGAACGACACTTCTCAAATATGAGTCCAGTGAAAGTAAATTAGAAATTCAAAGAAAAGCCAGATGAAGGGCGAAACCTAGATGTGGAAGAAGAACAGATATCTCCTGGGGGATGGGGACCGATGAGCAATGACCGATGACCTCATGGAGCTCTCAGGTGTAACCTTGAACTCTGGGCAAGACTCAGTACCCAGGAAGGACTCTGAGGACCTGCCCAAATGAGATGGAAAAGGACCCTCAGAGGAACAAGGATGGAGGTGAATGGACAGAAGCGCTGGGATATGAACATGCAGTGCTGAAAGCAGCATCCAGGCAGTTCCGACAGCTTGCTGGCCTTGGAAAGATTGCTGTAAAGGATGCCACTGTCCTTACCCAGATGTACAGATACAGGAAAGAAACACCTCAAGAGACCAGATGCCTGGGTCTCAATTTCTGGCTATATGGCCTCAGGCAAGTTATTTGCTGTATTGGGCCTCAGTTTTCCTGTCTGTTAAGTGGAAACATTAATAATGTTCCCTGCATAGAAGTATCATGAGGATCAAATTAGTAGGCAGAGTGAGAGATCTAAGGGTTGGACTTTGTTTACCCAATATTAACTAACCTGTGCTAACACAGAACATGATCTGTATGTAGCTAGGGTTATTGGAGCAGGTGAGGGCAGATGAATAAAGTTCATTTCCTTCTCTCAGGAATGGCTCAGAGAAATGGAGACACAGAATCAACACCAGTGTTATGGTTTGGATGTGAGGTGTCCCTCCAAAGCTCACATGTGAAACAATGCAAGAAGGTTCCGAGGAAAAATGATTGGGTTATGAGAGCCTTCACCCAATCTGTGAATTAATCACTGATAGGGATTAACTGAGTGGTGTGGCTGGAGGAAGTGGGAATCGGGGCGTGGCTAAGGCGTATATATTTTGTATCTGGAGAGTGAAGTCTTTCTCTGCTTCCCGACCACCATGTGAGCTGCTTCCCGTCGCCACACTCTTGCCATGATGCCCTGCCTCCCCTTGAGCCCTGAGGAATGGAGCCTGCTGTCCAGGGTCTAAGACCTCTACAATTGTTCTGATCAGGTCCTTTAGTCACAGCAGTGAAAAAGCCAACTAAAACAACCAGGGTGCAGAGAGGAGTGGGGCGGAAGCAGGAGGGTCAGGGCTCAGAGCTCCACAACAGTCTGACAATTTGAGGCAATTTTCAAACTTGCTCTCAGAGTGTGGCTGACGGGAGAGAGCTCCTGGAGACACGGGGGCTCTTTTCAAAGGGCGAGATGTTCTGTCAGCTTAGTTCCTACAAGGGCTACCCTACCACAGGCCCCAGCTCCTGCTGGGGAGCTTCAAACCCTTGGCTAGGAGTCCTTCAAAGGGTGACTAAACCCCTGCTGGTCTTCCACAGAGGGAGACCTCCCAATGAAGGACTTCACAGAAACTGCCATCCACTCCCTGGGAAAGCACTGCATTTCCTCTGAGCTTTCTCTAGGCAGCCTGGAGGGGCGGAGAGGCCACTGCATACAGGAGAAGGCCCAAGAAACCCCGTCACTCCCAGGTTCAAGTGACACTCCAAGGCCTGGGTGCTGTGCTTAGCCTTGGCCAGCACTTCTTCCAGAGTCACCCCACACCTGCCTCCCTGGCATCTCCATGCGGACAGCAAAGAGCCCCCAAACCCAACATAACCAAAACAGAGCCCGGCTCCGTTTTTCTGCTTCTCCCCAAACAGAACAACCAACTGAAAGGTGGCAAAGCACTACCACCTCGTCCCCTCAGCCGCCACACCCCATCCTTTTCTAGATCCTGTCTACTTTACCCTCCAAGTTCTCTTGAATCTAGCGGCTTCCCGCCTGGTCCGATTCTATCCTTCTGTTCCAAGGAGCTCTGTGCTGTATGTTCTGCACTGCCACTCTGTCCTCAGCCTTTTCTCTTATTTCCTCTCATCTCTCACCCATTTATGCTCCACACTGTTACTGAATGAATGTTTCAAATTCCCTGTTTAAATGTATCAATGGTTTAATAGTAATAACTGTAATGAAGAAAACAGCGAACATGTAACTGAGCAGGTAGCCGGATACTCTCCTAAGCCCTCTGTCTGCATCATCCCTTGGAATCAATACTCTGACTTGTGAACCAAGCATTATCACCTCCCCCATTTTACAGATTGAAGCCCCGAGGCACTAAGAGGTGGATCACTTGCCCATGAACCAAACCTGGTGAGTAAGTGGTGGAACTGGACCTCAAACTTAAGCCTCTGACTCCCTCCCTCCTTCCAGACTGAAGATGAAGGGCCGCCCTCTGCCCCATCAGGCCCCACTAGCCTGCCCTGCCCCTTTGACCTGTGCCACCATGTCCCCGTCTTCCTAGCTTAGCCACACCTTCAACCATACCATCTCCTCCCTCTCTTCTTTCAGGATTTTGGCACATAGGAGTCTCTTCTAACCCTCAAGGCTCAGCAGATCCCTTCTGTACATCTCTGAGGCACCAACTGCATGCAATTATATACTTTTGCCAACCATTAAATCCTAGGACCTAACACAGCACCTGGCATATAGCAAGTGCTCAGAAAATCTCTACCAACTACAAAAGGAAGTATGAGTGGAAGCAAAACTCCTAGCTTCTACTTCAAGGGTCACCATTTATATGAGTAGATTTTGTACAATGTCCCCCATCTCTGAGCCTCTGGGAACCATTGTAATTTTCTAGTAAAAATCAAAGCAATATTAATAATAAAGCACTTGGAGTCATCCAAACTCTTTCACAAAAAAATCCCTTTGGATCCCACAATGACCCTGAAGACTGCCCTTGACCAAACAGCAAGGTTGCCACCAGAGGTAGGTGGCAACTGACTCATCAAGGGTGTGACAAAGCTCTGAAGCAGTGCAGCAAGATCAGAAGTGAGTGGCCGTGGTGCTGCCTGCTCGGCCACTGAGTCCTTCAAAGGGTGACTAAACCCTGCTGGTCTTCCACACAGGGAGACCTCCCTCCGTGACTGTCCAGGCTTTCCCACTTGTTTGCCTGTGTTCAAAAGAAAGCTGGGGTGGGGGATAGGGTCCATCACCATGGTGACCACAGGGACCCACACAGAGGGGGACACTGGGGGCACCACAGCCATCCTGCCCTGCCCCAACCTCAGCCCCAGCCTCTGCACAGAAGCTGGGAGATGGGAGTCTGCCCTTCTTTAGTGAACACTCATTTCTCCAAACATTAAAGAGTGTGGGGGTGGGGTCGGGGGCTGGGTCATGGCTCAGTGGCAGAGTGCTTGCCTCACACGTGTGAGACACTGGGTTCGATCCTCAGCACCACATAAAAATAAAGAAATAACATGAAGGTGTTGCGTCCATCTATGACTAATAATAAAAAATAAAGAGCACGAGGAGTTGCTGGTCACAGGAGCAGCTTCTGGGGACCCAAGCACTTGCAAGGCGATGGCCTCTTATAAACACCAATCCGGTCATGTCATGGTTTAGGGTAGGTGTCCCCCAAAAGCTCAATGTGAGACAGTGCAGGGAAGTTTAGAGGTGAAAGGAGTGGGTTATGAGAGGTCTGACCTAGTCCGTGGATTCATCTCCTGCGTGGTATCTGTAGGCAGGTAGGGTGTGGCTGGAGGAGGTGGGTCACTGGGGGCCTTGGGGTTTATATATTGTCCCCGAGGGGCACTCTCTCCTTGCCATGTCCCCAGCTGCTTTCCTCCACCACACACTTCTGCCATGATGATCTGCCTCACCCCAGGCCCTGAGGAGTGGAGCTGGCTGGCTGTGGACTCAGACCTCTGAAACCATGAGCCCCCAAAGAAACTTCCCCTCTAAAATTGTCCTTGTCAGGTCTTTCAGCCACATCAGCAATAAAACTGATTCACTCACACCGTCCACACCACTGCCCACCTCCACCCTCAGCCAGGGTGGTTTAGGGTAGGACCAGTGCCGAGGCACTGCCCCACACATTCAGGCTCCAGGCCTCATCTGGGCAGAGGGTGTGACTCTACTTGATGTAGCTGTCAATGTCAATTCTGTGGACCAGGAGCTTACACGGAGGTTTTAAGGGAAAAAACAACTCTAATGCTTACAACCCTGAAGGTTTAAAGTAATCCCTTCCATAGCATCCCCCCAAGCAGAAATGTGCAAGTTCATTCCCTGAACACCAGACCAGTACCTGCCTGTCATTATCTGTCCATTTCTTCAGGAGAAACAAACAGTAAAACTGTTTTTAAAAATAAAAACGGCCCCTAAAGATGTGGCTTTCCAGGTGACTTGAATTTTCTAAGACATTATAAAGTTGACATAAAAACTAAAGTAGGTGGACTTTATGTTGAATTCTTTATATGAACAGGTATCAAAAAAACAAATAATTTCTGGGCATGGTGATGCATACTTTTCATTCCACGGATTCTGGAAGCTGAGGCAGGAGGATCACAAATTTGAGACCAGCCTTAGCAATTCAGTGAGGCCCAAAGAAATTTAGAAAGCCGTTGTCTCAGAATAAAAAATAAAAAGGGCTGGGATGTGGTTCAGTGGTTGTTATGGTTTGGATGTGAGGTGTCCCCCCAAAGCTCATGTGTGAGATAATGCAAGAAGGTTCAGAGGAGAAATGATTGGGTTGTAGAAGTCTTAACCTAATCAGTGATTTAAACTCTGATGGGATTAACTGAGTGGTGGCTGAAGGCAGGTGGGGTGTGGCTGAAGGAAGTGGTTAACTGGGTGTGTGGCTATGGGTATATATTTTGTATCTGGCAAGCAGAGTCTCTCTTTCTGCCTCCTGGTCACCATGATGTGAGCTGTTTTCCTCCCCGACTCTCTCCGGCCATGATGTTCAGCCTCACCTTGAGCCCCAGGGAACAGAGCCCGCCTTCTATGGACTAAGATCTCTGAGACCATGAGCCTCAAATAAACTTTTCCCCCTCTATAATGTGCTGGTAGGATACTTTAGTCACAGCAGCAAAAAAAGCTGACTAAAACAGTGCTCAAGTACCTTTGGGTTCAATACCCTACCCCCCGGAAAAAAATGAAATAAGCTTACAAAATAGGAATCTTAACAAGTGAAATCAGAAAGAGACTCTATTACATCCTATTTCATTATAGAAATTAATTTCAATTCCTAAATAGAAGTCACTGAAATTCCTACATTATGTCTAATATTCAAACATAATCTTTCAAGTTATTGTAGCATAGTTTTTTTTAAAAAAAGAGTCATCTATTTTTACTTCACAATTGAAACAAAATAGAATGTTCATTTGTGCAGAGATTTTGGAAATTCAGAGTAGAAAGCTGATCAAGCTAATTTATGATTTAAAGTGGAAAAGGCCAAGCATCACTAGGATAATGAAGGGTTTTTACCTTCTGGACACTGGCAGGTGAATCCATTGAGACTAGACACGCACGTGGCTCCATTTCTGCACGGATCTAAGATGCAATAATCAATCTGGGACTGGCAGAGCTCTCCAGTATAACCTGTGCAAAACAAGAGGTGCATTTTAGGAAATGCGCTATTCCAGAACCTCCAGGAGCCACCCCCTGAATGGGTGGACTTAACTGGTACCCACCCAAGGATGCAGAAGCCTTGGCGCTAGTCTCTCAGCCACTCTTAGATATCTGTCATTTAGTTTTATAACAAGAAATAATCATAGCACTTTAGAATCCATTAAAAAAAAAAATCAGTTGCTTTGTAAAACTGTTTTCCTGCAAAAGAAGACTTTTCTCCAGGGTCTGTTTTATCTTGTCCCAGCCTCCAGAAGCTCAGATTGAATTCCAGCATCCCTGTCGACAGCTTCCTTCTGACTTGAGAATTTACAGTGCTCTGCTTGAAGCCAGTTAGCTGATGGCCACTTTCCCCTAGGTCACAGCAATACCTCTGTAAATGGCATTAGGAAAAGGTCTGGGTATTAAAATTTTGAATTTATAATATTTTAGAGCTAGAGGAACCCATCTGTTTTAATTCTGTGTCTTATCCCCTCATTTTAAAGATAAACAGATTGAGGCACTTATAATGCTAAGCACATTAATATATTATTCTTAATACTTATTTGAGTCATAAATCCGATTCTAAATTCTCTGTGAAGCCAGCCTCCCATGGTGATTTTGTTGGATAGTAACATAATCACATGCATGTGAACAGGAAATAAGGATGTAAATCTACTACTACACCTGGGGCCAAAAAGCTTTAAATAAATTCCATATTTTTTATTAATTGTGAAAACAAAGCCCTCCAGAGAGACAAGTTTAAAAAAAAAAAAACTAGCATACTAATATACTTCTCATCTTAAAGTGGTCAATGGTTTGAAAGAAAAATTGGAAACTACAGGACATGAAATCAAAAGGGGGGGGGAAAGCTGCTCTTAATTACGTTATTTAAGTGACAGGAGCATTAATACTATGGAGATGGTTTCTATCATAGATTTTTATGCAAGATATTTTCTAAATGATTATAATAATACTGCAACATTTTATATATTCCTACCATGGTTTTAACAACATAAAAAACTTTGTCTTTCTGAATTAATAGCTTTGAAAGGCTGTCATTAGCACTTGCATAAGAGATTTGCAAAGATAAATAAATGATATTAGATGAGAGATCATTTGCTTGAGCTTCAATTACCTGCCACACTAGTATAAATTACAGATTGTGGATTCATTTGCAATTCTGCTCCTCCTCTCATGGTGGAAAAAATTCTAGAAGATTCTAGCTAATTCAGGGGTACAAGAAGATGGGTAAGATAGGCCTGTGAGTTAAAAATTCCCTCTTTTAAAAATCCAGAACAGAATATTTTAATATGATAATACTATGCTAAGAATATATTTTCAAATGACATCTCTAAATTCAAAGTATAGGACAGTGAATTGTTTTTAAGAGGAATGCTAGAAATAATTTTAGCTAAAAATAATGGCTAATATTTATCATGGAGCACTTATTTTTTACCTATATATTGGCTCCTCCTCACGGTAACCCCCTAAGGTCACTCCCGTTTCACAAATAAGGAAACTGACTTTATTCACATAAAGTCATCCAGGAGTCACAGGCTTGTGTCCAGTCCCTTAAACATAACATCATACCTAAGGCACTAAGCATCGCTAACATCAACAAACATGGATGGAAAGAGTAGAAGAATAACACAGGCTTCTGTGGACTTCAAGTTTCCTTAAAGAAAATTGTGGCAACCACTTTCTTTGAATTTGTATTCAGGAATTTCAAACATAAACATAAACTGGAATGTGAACTTCACAAACTAATCACCTAGCTTCAATAATTATTGAAATATTAACATTCCTATGTTTAATTTCATCTGGTCTCCTCTTATGTTCATATTTTTCCCACATTTTTTAATGTGCTGGAGGTTTGACGTTGTCAGGATGGTTTGGGGGTCACACCAGCATTTAGTGAGTGAAGAGGTTGAAGTTTTTCACTCCTTGAGATGGACTTAGGCAATAGAGTTGTCACACTCAAAATGCCAAAAGTTCACCTCCAATAAGGAGCTCAGTCTGACATGAACACTATAATTACTACTTTTCTTTTCCCCTTAGTTTTCAAGTCTTTAAAGTTTCATTTGTTTGTTTGCTTGTTTGGTTTTAGTTTTGGTTTTGTTTTCTGCAGAATTTGTGTGTGTGTGTGTGTGTGTGTGTGTGTGTGTGTGTGTGTGAGAGAGAGAGAGAGAAGGAGAGAGAGAGAGAGACAGACAGACAGACAGACAGACAGACAAGGTCTCACTAAGTTGTAGAGGCTGATCTCCAATTTGCAATCCTCCTGCCCCAGCCTCCTGATTACAGGCTTGTGTACTGTGTGCCCAAATGTGTTAAAGATTTGAAAAGAATGAGACCATGGAACTGTGGTGGGAAAGACTAAGTGGAGTCACCAGACCACACTGGCATGTCTACAAGTTCGCTATTACTGCAGATGAAAAGCAATAATGGAGGAATGTGGGTGTGATGGTGGGGGGGCGAACAGGGAGGCAGGCTGGGGTGATGGGGTTGTAGGATCACAGGGCATCTTTTCTGTAGGTGAATCTTAGAGCAGTAGTTGGGGCCCTGCTGCTTGTCCCTACCTGGCTTATCAAGAGAATCCAGGCCTTGTTGTCGGCCTGGGCTGAGCTACTAGCTGGAGGTTCCAAATTTATTTATTATCCTCACCAGCTGAGGAGGCCATCTCTGGGAGGAGAAAGGCAAAGGACACGGAGCCTTGTGCATCCTGAGCCTGGATCAAGGAGCTCTCAAATATCAGCGAGTCCTTTCCTGAGCCCTAGGAGAGCGTGACTTGACCCAAGCTGTCAGATCATGTACACACCACGCTCTGGACTGGGAACCTAACACTTCCCACATCACCCTTTCTGCATCTTTTTTTTTTTAAATTCAGGCTCATAACTTAGGAGTCAACACAAAATGGGTGACTGTAGGAATTCAAGTTAAAATCGTGAAATCTTTGCCTAGGTTCTTCCTTCGATCTGGTTGAAAGTTGGTCTCTTCTCTGGGGAGTACAGTAACCATGCCAACCGTAAATATTTCCTTACTCTACTAAAGTAACGGAGGACCTTGGAGATGTGGAGGCAAGACTGCAAGTGCCAACTGCCACAGGTGGGAGAGGTGACGTGTGCAGCCGTTTCTGAGGGTCACGGAGGATGTGCTCTAGCACATATGCAAGTGGGCATTTCCCCCTCAAGGGTCCATGCCATAAATTTCCAAGTGGACAGTTGTCAAGGTATGGAGATAAACTCATAGACAGGCACAGACTTGTGCAGAAAAGATGTGACTGTCTGGTACGCTTTCCTGAAAATGCACAACGCTGACAACCTTCCTTCACTGTGGTTTTCAAATGAAAAACTCTGTACCTAAGACAGAGGTGAGAATCAGTAATTGCCCAAGTTCCCTCTCTTCCAGCTAGTGATGTGGCTCCTCCTGGCAGCCAGACTGTAAGCACGAATGGACCATCTTCCAAATAACTGTCACAACCCGATCACGCTTTTTATATGATCCAGTTCCCAACATCACCGCCTCTTGCTAGGGCTCCAGGGAGCTTTCCCAGCTCTTCGCTCCACATCAGCTTTCTTACAAGCTATTCTCCATGACAGGTAGCCAGAGGGAGATTCTTAAGATATTTGTATCCTATCACTCCTTTGCCTAAACCCATCCAGTGGTTGCCCAGAGGGTTTAGAATAAAGCCCAAACACTGTGCCTGGTGTCTAAATGCCCAACATGATGTGGCCTCTGCCTCTCTCATCTTCATTCACTGTCCCCTGTGACCACCCTGCTGCAGCCACCTTGGAGGACTAGGAGAGGTACAGTTGTGCTTCATCAGCAGGATCAGGAAGCACAGACAGCAGAGATCAGAAGTGAATCAGGAGTAGAGGTCCTCACAGAAAAGTAACCTCTGAATTAGAGGAGATGGAAAAATGTCTCAAGGAGGGAAGAAGCCAGCTTCAACTTCAGCAAGGGTCACGAAGAAGATCAGAAAGTCCGAGCAGTGGTGCTCCTGAACCTAGAGGCTGTGGGGTGTGCAATCAGGTTCATTTGGAGAGTTACCGCTTGGAGGTCCCTGTCGTTGCAGGCAATGAAAGGGAGGTGTGGGTTGCGTGAGTTCTTCTCACAGACAGGAGAAGTGCCCTAGGTGCCCAGGTCTCAAGACGCAGTGAAAAATGCCTCTTCCAAAAACAGCCTTGGTCTTCTGGATACTGGCTCCATTTCATTTGGGTCAAGAACTGCAAATAGCTTAGAATAATAAAGCTGAACTTTGAACGGTATGAGTCTTTTAATCCCAGAAGAGACAGAACCAAATATGGACATGGCCTAGGTCCAACCAGGGTATTGCCGCTTTGTGTTTGGATTAGGCTGATCTGTACACTGGGAGGCCAAGAATAGGAACTGGCTGAGAAAATATGGACTCTGCCAGACAGGGTTCCAGATTAAAACGTACACTTGAGAATTGATTTTTGATGGATGAGTTAGAGTTGAACTAAGGTCAGGTTGGTTCACACTGAGATGTTGAGCAGAGCTTGATAATCACTATTGTTCTTGAAGTTTAATTCCCACAGGGGAGCAAAGACAATGGATAATTCCTGTGCACAAAGGCCATTTTAGAACGTCAGAGACCTCAGTCCCCGCTGTCACTTGGCATGGCTCGTCCCTCTGACTCTGCATCCTTTCGGGTTGCTCTGCCCATTAGTTGCATCTAAGCTCAGAAGTCGCCTGCTCAGACCTCAGCCTGGGCCATCCTTGACGCTTGGACTTGGCTGTATCTGGCTGACGACACAGGCATATGCTCACCGGCCACCCTAGTAGGCAACCCAGGGAGAAGGCTGGAGTCCTCGGTTGTCCTCCCAGGGCTTGGACTCTACCACGCTGTCCCGTCATCGCCTGAAACGGTTTTCTTACCAGTTCCCCTTCAATAACTCACTGTACTTACACGTGCTCCCCTCCTAGAACATCCTCAACTCCCTGAGAACCAGGACTGTGTCTTGTTAACTGGACCCTTAAAACTTAAAACATTTCCTGCACCAATATTTGTCAAAGGAATGCATCCATTTACTTGAAGTTTTGCCCTGAAATCGCTGCATCGTTCATTGTAGATTTGCCTCTCTCTAAGCAACACGATCTGGAACAGCAGTGGATGAAACATGCTAGCCATTCTTTTTCCTAATGCACATTAGAATAAACACAGAGCTATTAATTTTTTTAAAAAAATGGTTACCTCAAAAAGGTGCTATCAGAAAGCACCTTGTGTGCTCCAAGGGCCTGCACCATCCCCCCAATTTGGGAAACTGCAAAGAGCAATTGCCCTGCTCAAAGGCCCCACCCTCCTCAGCCAGCCCGAGAGAACTCAGCGGAGCCTCTTCTGAGTGTCCGTCTGGCCTCTCCTGTGAGCGCCCCGCACCTCCAACGGGCCCTGGTACATCAGCTGGGCTAAGGCAGAGTTCTTCACCTTTTCTTCCTCAACAGCCCCACCCACAGTTGATTCCTCAAGCTGATTCTCCCCCAGGGTCATCTGTCGTCCATTATCACGCCCTTCAGGGTGCTGCAAGCACCCCAGAAAGCTGCCAAACCATGTCCAATACATGACAGTCCCCACAACCAAGAAGCATCCAGTCCAAAAACGCCCCTAAGGCCAAACCTTGGTTTAATCGTTGCCACGTTAGTCCTTTACAGTAAAAACCTTTGTTTTTGTCTGGATGCCTCCTGCTTTCCTTAAACAGAATCTCTTCCTTTGCAAAGAAAGACACAATGTGATGGAAGAATTTTAAAAATCAGAATTCTTGGGCTGGGGATGTGACTCAAGCGGCAGCGCGCTTGCCTGGCATGCACGGGGCGCTGGGTTCGATCCTCAGCACCACCTAAAAATAAAATAAAGATGTTGTGTCCACCGAAAACTAAAAAATAAATATTAAAAAAATTCTCTCTCTCCTTTTCTCTTTAAAAAAAGAATCAGAATTCCTAGGAATACTTATGACCTCTAACAAATTAAAGAACATGTTAAATTATGTTATTTGACTCCAAAAACTTTAAGTTACCAATGAAACTGTAATCATGATATTCTACAAATATCTACAAAGATTCTACAAAGAAATAAATAATAGGTTCAAAAATAGAGAAGTATTGAAAATACTGATCAGGATCACAAAGGGCTTATTGTTTCTTTGGAGAACAAACGTAAGAAAAGTCTTGACTCAGGGTCATGCATCATGTTATAGGAAATAAGCCAGACTCAGAAAGGCCAGGGTAGGAGGGGTTCTCTCTTATGTGGAAGCTAGAGAGGAAAAGAGGGGAAAGTGGGGCAGGACCTCATGAATATAAAAGAAAGACCAATCGGAAAAAAGGATGGGTAAGGAAGGCCAGGGGAGATATTCGGGAGTGGACCTGACCAAATTATGTTACATGCATGTACAAAGACATCACAGTGAGCCCTGCCATTACGTATAAGTGTAGTGCACCAATAAAAATGTCAAATGATATTTAAAAATATTAGCTGGTGACTGAAGCCTAGAAGAGAGGCGGTTCATTAAAGAGAAGCTAGGCAGAACCGGCCATGGCGCCTGCAGGAATCTGCCTCAAACTGTGGGGCCACTTGGTGTTAGCAGATTATACTTCATCTAATATGGACTGGGAGTGCTTGATTTTAGATTTAGCTATAAAATACAATTTAAAGTTTCTAAGGATATGGAAAGAGAAGAAGAGCTAAGTTTCCCTGCGAGAATGGCTGGGAGGAAACTGTATCCAAACAGTAGGCTCTGATTTCCAGCAACGTAACAGAACCTCCACCCCCGCCCCACCTACCCACATATCATTACCCACACTGCCTGCACTCTTGCAATGAGAGAAAACCTTCTGGAGGTCAAAGGCAAATACATGAGGTATAAGAGAAGTTAGCTAAATGAGACAGACTATTAAAAAAAAAAAAAAAGGCAATTGATCAATTGTGGGTTTAAAAAAAAAAAATCTTCCCTGAACAGTCATTTTTGGGCATGATGTTTGTTTCATGATTGCTTTCCTGAAAAAGATTCCTCTGTGTTGCTCCATGAGGGAGAATCTAATTGTTTCTTTGGAGAGCTGTCCTGAAAGCTTCCTAGGTGGGAATTGTAGCAACAGCTATTTTTAACTCTCCTGGTCTTTTTATAGCCTGGTCTGTGCAGTGAAGTGAAGCTGCTGAATTTGGGCTGAAAGTCTGATGCTACCAAAAGAACTCACTATGGGCTCTCACCCCCAGGGAATCAGAGCAGCCTGAGGGGCCTGTGCACTGCAGCTGAGATGGAGTACCTAATGTTAGCACACTAAAGCAAGAAATAAATAGCAGGAATCTGCACACCATCATGATATTCCATCTCTGTGGCATTCAATTTCAAAGGCAGAAGGCAAAAATTATTTAACAGGAAAAAAAAAAAAAGTAATATCTTCCGGAAAGAGAAAAACCAACACATCTGGACAGATGCAAACTGATTTGAAAACCAAAGGCAAAGAAGGAATGATGTATGTGGCTCATCTGTGAAAGGCAGCCAACAAGATATAATTAAAGTGGGGATGTATAATAACAAGGAAAGCATAAGAGAAAGCGGACATTCATCAGAATTAGAAAAATTAGTCTCAAGGTTAGGGAAAACATAGCCAGGTGTAGTATGTAAACAGGCAAGAGGCACAGTGGCAAGGACAGTGGTGGGGGAATCAAAGTCCCCGGATGGTGATGCACCACCAGCTGAGTGAGCTCATGCAGGATGGACTTGACCTTCATCTCTGTAAGGGTGAAAGGAAGCTAAAGATAGCTAGTTCCCAGGACACTCGTCAAGAAGGAAGGAGATTGGCTCTAAGCAGCAGGCGCCATTTCTATCAAGTGTGTCCTGAATCCACAATAGCTCTCAGTGTGCCTCTTGTGTTCTAGGTGGCTCGATATTTTTTTAATGAATGTAGAACTTATGGATTTTAAAACTACAAAGCTATATGCCAGTAGCACTTGATCTCTGTTTTCAACAGGCAGTTCAGAGCAGTGGTTCTCAAAGTGTGGTCACTCAGACCTGCAGCAACAGCACTACCTGGAAACTCATTTCAAATGCATCATCCCTCAACTTCTGAAGCCCAGCACGGTGAGGCTTAGAAGGCTTCCAGGCGATTCTAAAGTAAAGTACATGCTGACCTGGGAACAAGCAGCAAGCAGTCTTTTAATATCAACTATTAATATCATTCATCTAGAATTACACATACAATTCAGATTATGGAGGGAAAAAAACAGAAGCTAATGGGTGAAAGTCAACCATTGAATTACATCCAAAAATCTTCAGCAATTCCATGGTTGAAACCTTTTCTTCTTCTCTTGGGGAGTGGGAACATGTAGGCTCAATTATTGCACCAATCACCTCCTTCTTTTTAGACTTACTTCCATATTCTTTAAGGGAGGTGTTGATTTTCAATGTCCCAACCTCTAGCACAGAGCCGGGGACATCCTGGGTACTCTTTATACAGTAAACTAATGATGCGTTGCAATTTTTAAAATAACTGCTTTATTCTATTGAAATGGAATGAAATTTAAAAATTCCAATGGCAATGCAGGACAGGTTTATGAATGCCCCTGTACCTTTTAATCTAGAGATGACATAAGAAAAAAAAAAATCTCTTGTGTGTCCTGATGACCATCCCTCAGAGACTGAAATCAAAAGGAAAATAAATAAAAAATTTATGCCATGGGACCACTTGAGGAATTGGCTTAAAGGCACACATGAGTATATACACTAAATCTAACTATAGAAGAGGTATTCATTCAGTCTTTCAGAAGGAAATTTGCAAGTGAAAATTCACATTTGGGGGACCTAAGGGAAGTCAGTTCCTGACCTCAGTGAGCTCTCAGTCTGGATGAGAAGACAAGACATGTTCCCAGGAAACAGTTAAATATGGAGGAGCAAATGCAAAGGAATGCCCTGGACAGAGTAGGACACTTGGATGACAGCGATGAGGCTGGGCTGACTCAGGGCTGGGGAAAAGGCTGAGCTGAGGCCCAGCCATGCTAGAACCCAACCCACATGCAGAAGAGCTGGGTCTCACCAAAAAGCGTTGTTGAGGCTTTCTGCAAAGGTTGGACATATGAAGATGGATTGTAGGCTAATCACTTCCTGGGTTGTAGGCTATACACTTCCTGTTCCCAACACTTCATTTTGGGGAAAAGCCCAGGGTTCTCTTCTCTTCTTCCTAGCAGCAGGTGCTCTGGGCTAGACAACCTGAGGAAGGTACACAGGAGCTGTCAGATGCAGGTGGAAGATGGAGGTGTGGGCAAAACCCCGGGAAACAGAATGAGGAGAGCAGAAGTTTATCCTTCTCCTTCTCTCTCAGTGTTCAGAAACAACAGAGGTGTCCTTGTGGGTCATCTGTTCTGTGTCAATGTGCATATGTGTGTGTTATGTATGTGCACATATATTGTGTGGGCATGTGTAGTATGTGTATGAGTGTGTACACATAAACGTGTGTGTGTGTGTGTGTGTATGTATGTGTGTTCTCTTTTACAAGGTCAGTACTGCTGTTCCATTTCACACATGATGAAACTTGGGCCTAAGTAGATAAGTAGAGTTGGTCAGTGACTCAACCTGGAATCTGACCAGGACAGTGGATTCTGAACCCCATGCTGTTAACTGTCACAGTATCCTTTCTGTCATTCATGAAGCTCATCTGAAAAGACTCTGAGACCTCAGCAAGGCCAGCCCAGAAGCCAGGGACAGTGAGCAGGGCTTGGTTCACTCAGGTGTGACTCTCCCACAGTCTTAGCAGGGCTAAAATAAGGTTCTGAGGGTCACAAATGATCTGACTTGGCTCACCAGAGTGGGAGACTGCAGAAAGAGCTGAAGCCACCTCTGTCCAGAGGCAGTAGAGGCGGTGCTCTGCAGAGGGCTTCACACTCTTGGCTGGACAGTCACAATATGAATAGCAGCTAATGTTTTTTAAGGGCTTACTAGGTACCAGGCACACCACCTATATCCTCACTCTGAATGCAGAACAAGACTGGATTGAATGCTGTCACCCATCTCAATTTAGAGATAGATCACTGAGAATCAGGAAGATTCAGTAATTTCCCCCAGGTCAAACAGGAAACGGGTAAGCTCGTTGCACGGACAATCCAACTTCCTGCCCAACTCAGTTCTGTGAGCAAAGCAGCATAGAATGTAGGGAGGGGGCAGAGGCTTGTCACAGTCATTCAGACAGCAGATGACAATGACTTGAATCAGGGTATTGGCAATGGGAAAAGAAGAGCAGAGACAGATGGGGAATCGTTGTAAATAAAGCAAACTTGGTGGCTCTCCAAAGATCAAGCAGATGAGGGCGGCAGGCACAATGGCCCGGCTTCCAGTGTGAGGGAAGAGGGCACTAGTGGCACCAGTGATTTACGCTGAAGATGCCAGGAAAGCCAGGCCCGAGAGCCTGTGAGGGAGGCAGAGGGAGGCTGGCACCAGGAACCAGGCTTGGTTTGAGTCAGGGGAGGAGGAGGAGTAAGCAGATGCATGGATGCCAAGTCCAGAAAGAATACTGGAGCGGAGGCAAGAGGCCAGGCTGGAAGGAGGGTCTGGAAGCCACCTGTGTGGTGACAGCTCAGAATGAGGGATTGCTACCAAAGGCAGAGAAAAGCAGCTGAGGGGTGGGGAAGAAGGAAGGCCTGGAGAGGTCTCAGGAGAACAGACACATGTAGGGCTCTGTGACACAGGAGAGAGGCACTCCTGAAGAGGTGACCAGCATGGGTAGGATGGGCGCTAGGAAAGAGCCCTGGAAAGCAGCCAGAAGGACAGGCCAATGACCTTGGAGAAGCAGTTTCACCATATAAAGGGGAAAACAATGTGAGCCAGCGGGTAGGAAATTAGTAATCGTAGACCAACCAATGTGTGCCAGTAATGGAGATGGAGAGAGAGGAGAGAAGAACGGGGGAGAGCGGGGAGAAAGAGAGGAATGTAGTGGCCAGGAGGGAAGAGGAGGAGAGGGGAGAGGGAAAGCACACCCAGGAGGAAGGGGAGGAGAGAAGGCGCGCACAGGGAAGCCGAGCAAGGGTTCACTTAGTTCTCGTTTTAGTGCCTGGTTTGGAGGTGGAGAAGCCCTGGGCATCACTGCAGACAGAAGCCAGGGGAGAGGTGGAGAGGGTCAGGAAGAGCCTCCTAAATGGCTTCCCCAAACGCCCTCCCTGTGGTTGTTCTTCCCCAGCTTCCAGAATGATCCTTCCCAGAGGAGCCTTCAGATGGCCTGCCCCGCTCACACCTTCAATGGCTCCCTCACTCTCGGAATCAAGTCCCTGCTCTTCCGACACGGCCCAGTCCAGCTGGGTCACTTGGGCTTTGTACTCCAGCGCCTCGTATTCCCGCCTCGGGACCCGTCACGTTCTTAGAGCAAAATACCTCACGCCAGGGGATTTGTAAACCGTTCAATGCAGTGCTCACAGTGCTGCAGGCTGGGAGCCCAGCTCAGGGCACCGGCAGATTCGGTGCCTGGCGAGGGCTCGGCCCCCTACAGCCGGTGCCTCCCATGTGTCTTCACGTGGTGGAAGAGGAAGGCAGCTCTCCGGAGCCTCCTTTGTAAGAACATCAACTGCAACCACTAGTGCTCCACCTTATGATCTGATCACCTCCCCCAGTCCCCAGCTTCTACTACCACCCCCTTGGTGATCACGTGTCCAAATATGCACTTCAGTGGACATGAACACTCAGACCCTAACAAGTACGCTATTCCCTATGCCCGGAATCCTGCGTCCCCTGGTGAATGTGCGGCTCACAGGCTATTCTATTCAGGTCTCGGGACAAATGTTCCCCCCCTGGGAGGTCTTCCCTCATCACCCTATCCACAGCCCCATCCATTTCTCCTTATCTTTTTATTCTGTTTTATTTTTTCTTCATAGCACCCATTGTTCTATCAACTACACATACACACAAACGCACACCAAAGAACACACATGTGTGCTGTCTACTCATCTCCTTCACGAAATCCATGATTCGGGATTTTGCTTTGTTAGCATTTGTATTCTCAGCACCCAGAAAATGGCGGACATTGAGTGGACATTCAGTAAATGGTTGTCGAATGAATGACTGATCCTTACAAAAGCCTCTATTTTTAAAGATGAGGAAACCAACAGGACTTAGGAAAAAATGACAGTCATTCAAGGTCACATAGTCAGCTAGTGGAAGGGGCTAAACTGAAACACCATGTTTCAATTTTGGTTTTGGTCCTCCTTAGTCCTGATTAGTGTTACCTCTGGTACCAAGAGGGCATAAAAGACAGTGGGGCGAAACATTCATGACCTGTCAGAACTGTGAATGCCTTCTACTCCATTCACCACGAATGGAAGACTGACAAATCATTCCGTTTCACAGTGGAAAACACCCTTAGACTCCAAGGAAGACAAAAAGTGAAGGAACCTGAATCTCAGTGTGTCCCCAAAACTCTATGACCTTCACACCTCAGCCTCCAGAGGCAAGTTCTGAGGTGTCTTCCGGTCTGAAACTCTGAACTAACCCACTTTTGAAAACTGTGCTCAGGATTTGCTCATGCACGTACTCCTTGAGTGGAATGAGGTTGGGGGTGAGGACCCACAGCTAATTCTGATCAGAATTAGCTTCCAGAAGGAGGTGACCCACTCCAACCCGACAATTCAAAGACACCAACGCTTCCTCCAACAGTCAGTGCTGGAAAGGGAAAGCTGGGACAGGAGCACATGTCATACTCCCCTTGCCTCAGAGAGGACGAGATTTAAAAATAGGCTGAAATTACCAATTAGTCAGAACAATGTAGTGCTTTGAAGTTGAAAATGCTTTGCATACTGCTAATAATATTTTGGCAGCACTGGTTCTGAGCACGCATCACAGCCATTCCACTTAGAAAAAGAAAGGGCTCCTTTGAGGGAAAATTATAATTCCTGAAATTAGAAGACTTTCATAAAACAAATTGTGATTAAAGAAGTTAAATTCCATCTTAGTCATGCATTGAGTGTCTGAATCCATTATATTAAAAAGCAAATGAAAACTAGAGGAGAGAGTTTGTGACCAAATCACCGCAGATTCCAATCCATTATATTCATAATCTCTAGATTATTCATGAATCAAAAAATATCTATTGACACTTGACATAGAAGATAAAACAAAATATAAAAACACTGACAAATTTGGGTCTGCATATTCTCTGCTAAAAATAATATTTTCACTTACCAAGAAATGCTCTCCTCTCAGGAGAAACAAATGTTGCATGAATACCCTTTTAGGGGAACATTTTTGTTCTCCGATAACAACATTGTTTGAATTAATTTATTCCCCAAACAATTTTGCAAGATCAATCTTGCAACAATCAGAGCACAATAGAGTCAATTTTCACAAAAGGAATGCACACTTCCTACTATTTGAGAGTCCTTATGTGTATCTGTTGCCTTAAAGGTCAATTAATTGATGTTAATCAACTTGTAAATAGCTCTTCCACAAAGGAAATGTAATTTTTCTATAGAAAAATGATTTTTTTCAGAGATGTTTGGAACTAACTTATATGCAAGAAGCTCCTCATTTTGAGCAACCCTTTTTGGATTAAATTGCCTAACATTTCCCTCTTTTTTTTTTTAACCATTTATTTATTTATTTGTTTATCTATTTATTTTTGCATTACAATTCTTTTTTAAATTTTTATTATTGGTTGTTCAAAACATTACATAGTTCTTGACATATCATATTTCATACATTTGACTCAAGTGGGTTATGAACTCCCATTTTTACCCCTTCTACAGATTGCAGAATCACATCGGTTACACATCCACTTTTTTACATATTGCCATCCTAGTGTCTGTTGTATTCTGCTGCCTTTCCTATCCTCTACTATCCCCCCTCCCCTCCCCTCCCCTCCCATCTTCTCTCTCTACCCCATCTACTGTAATTCATTTCTCCCCCTTGTTTTTTTCCCTTCCCCTCACTTCCTCTTGTATATAATTTGGTATAAAAATGAGGGTCTCCTTCCATTTCCGTGTAACATTTCCCTCTTAAAAGGAGATTTGTTTGATGTGAAAAGCTGAGAGGTAGAACAGTCTTGAACACGTTTATAATGAGAAAAACTGAGCCTTCCATGTGGCTCCTCCCCAGAAAGAGCAGAGCAAAAGGATCACCCACATGAGCTCTGGAGGCCACCACAGGACCTGGCTCAAGTCCAGCTGTCACTGGCTTGTGCACCTGGCACGCTTTGGCAACAAGAGGTGTTCACCACCTTGGTTCCTCTTCCTAGACAGACCCTCTAGGGACAAAGTGACAGAATGCTGGCAAATGGCATGCAGTGCAAGTGACATAAGACACGTATATAAGGCACCATCTGGAAAGAACAGAGCAAAAGGATCAAAGAACCCCCAGGTCCCCCTTTCCCTTCAGCAGCAACTGTGAAGGGCACCTCTGGAGGGTGGAATCTTCCCAACAGGAAGGGACCTGGCTCTCTGAGTCACCTTCTGGAGAGTAAGTGCCCTCATCAGACTGTGACACACGCAGAAATTAAGCTGTGCTTGGAAGCCACTGGGGTTGGGGGCCTTGGTCGTTCTTGCAATGCAGCCCAGTGTCCCCCTCCCATTCTCAGCCGAGTCACAAAACTTCCCTGTGCCTCAGTGTCCTCAAGGAAGAAGCCAGCATGATCAAGAGCATCAACTCATCCGCACTCGAGGATTACCCCTGAGAAGCGCTCAGCACGGACCTGGCACGTGATGAAGTCAAGAAACAGTCTCTGTCTGTGTGCCCACGACAAGGAAAAGCTTGTTGAAAGTTGGCTGGAAGGAGCGGGGACCTGGGGTGGGGTCCTGCAGGGGATGGAGCTGAAGAAACCTGCTCCAGAGAGCAGCAGGAACAAGCCAAGGTAGATGAGCGTGAGACTGACGGCGGGGTAGCCTTCCACCACCCCTCCCTCTGAAGGGACTCTAGAGCACAAGGAAGAACAGCACCCAGGGGGCAGGGTCCCATGTCCCCAGTTCCATGAAGGGCAGAGAAGGAAAGCTGCTGGGGGCAAGGGAGACCCGGCTACAGGTAGGGTGACTGAGAGACCCCAGCCCACGTGGGGCCACCTGGGGGCACGGCAGCAGGTGAGAGAGGCGGTGAGAGCTGCCGATTCAAGGCGAGTGCAAGAGAATTTATTTAAACTGCTCTGATGATGCAGTGGCTTTAAAATGTGTCCAACAGGAAGGAACTCTCACATGGGGGATTTCTCTCACAGGTGGGCGACCCCAAGCAAACACCACACCTTTCGAGAACACAGCTTGATGTGGGTCTCAGTGTAGAGGTGGTGAGTTTGGGAGCTTGTTTCAACTGTCAACAAAGCAGAAAGGCTCCTACATCTAAAATAACACCTCACATCGTGTTCTTGAAAATTGGGGAGTTTTCCCAATAACCCAATTAATAAGTGGGC
Source organism: Callospermophilus lateralis (assembly GCF_048772815.1). Lineage (NCBI taxonomy): Eukaryota > Metazoa > Chordata > Mammalia > Rodentia > Sciuridae > Callospermophilus > Callospermophilus lateralis. The sequence goes on along the minus strand of NC_135313.1, from coordinate 9,383,939 downwards.
AAATGAATTAAATAAAGAAGAAATACAAATGGCCAACAAATACATGAAAAAATCCTTCAACATCATGAGTAATTAGGGAAATACAAATCAAAACTACACCTAGATTTCATTTCACACCAGTCAGAATGGCAGCCATCAAGAATACAAAGAGTAAAAAATGCTGGAGGAAATGTGGAGAAAAAAACCCACTTACACTGTCGGTGAGATTTAAGTTAATACAACCACAGTCAAAATCAACGTGGAGCTTCTCTGAACCATGAGAAATGAACCACCAGATGACCCAGCTACATCACTTCTTGGTATTTACCCTAAAGAATTAAAGTCAGCATACTATAGTGAGAAATGCATACCTATGTTTATAGCAGCACAAATCATAATAACTAAACTATGGAACCAGCCTAGGCGCCTGTCAATGATGAATGGATAATGAAAATGTGGTATATATACAAAGTGGAGTTTTATTCAGCCATAAAGAAGAATGAAATTATGTCATTTGCAGGAAACTGGATGGAACTTGACAACATTTCATATACTGTGTATTTATAGAAACAGAATAGTTCTGAAGAAGAAAACTTAAGTTAACATTAAATATGAGATTGGGTCCCTATTGCACACCATAAAAACATAACTCAAATTCATATTGATTATAGATTTGGGTGAAAACCAAAAAATTTTAAATTCTTAGTGGAAAATATAAAGTAATGTCCTTAGCCCTTTAGACAGGAAAACATAGGATATGCGATAAGCTGGAATGTGTGTGATCAATCTTAAATAGGACATAAAATACATAAACTGCAAAAGCAAAGTTGAAAATATAGTAAGATTGTCCATTCAAAAGACTCTTTGAAGTCAAAAGACAAATTGAAAACTTGGAGAAAAATATTAGTATCAGAAATGAAGAGCTTCTACAAATCAACAAGAGCCACACACATAATACAGAGGAAAGATCCAAAGAGCCAGGCACAGAGGAGCACGTGCCTGTAATCCCAGTGGCTCAGGAGGTTGAGGCAGGAGGATTACAAGTTCAAATTCAGCCTCAGCGACTATCTCAAAATAACAATAAAAAGGGCTAGGGATGTGGCTCAGTGGATAAGCATCTCTGGGTTTACTCCCTGGTACCAAAATACAATAGTGTGGGAGATGAGGGGAGAGAGAGAAAGAGAAGAAAAACAAAATGGAAAGACAAATATCACATACAAAGGAAATGTGTATAACCAACACACATGAAGAGAAGTTCAATGTCCATAATGATCAGTGATACACAGAGATCACATAAGATACTTATTTTGTACTCATCAGGTTGGCAAACATTGAAAGTCTAACACTACCAAGAAGTTGCAAATCCACAACATCACTCTTACATTGCACATGTGGGTTTACATTTGTGTAAAAAATTTGAAAAGTACTTTGACAAGACTTCCTTAATTGATGGATCACACATGTTCCAGCACATTTGGTGCTCATCTTTCCTCTAGCACGTACACACAGAAGACATGCACGAGAATGCATATCAATTCCCATCCACAGAAGAACAGATGAATTGAATTCCACATGGCAGTCAAAAAGAATGAACTCTAGCAGGTGCCACAGCTCACGCCTGTAATCCCGGCTATTTGGGAGGCTGAGGCAGGAGGATTGTCTAAGCAACTTAGTGAAACCCTGTGTCAAAATTTTTTAAAAAGGATGGGGGAGCTAGGGGTGTAACTCAGTGATAAACACCCCTGGTTTTTATCACTGACTACCAAAAAAAAGTTGTCTATGCCTCAGTGATATAGTATTAAGTACAAGAAGTAAGGGCCAGAGAGGTGCAAATTGATGCTGTCACTTAATTCACACATGATACCATTTTCTAAAATTTGAAAATAATTAAAATAAAATGCTCATGTCGTTTGCAGAAAAATGGATAGAACTTGAGAGCGTTATATTAAGTGGAAAACATCACACTCAGAAAGTCAAGGGTTGTACGTTTTCCCTCACATGTGGAAGCTGAAAAAAGGTTTTAGGAGAAGGAAGATCTCATGATAACAGAAGGAAGACCAATAGAGGAAGGGGGACAAGGGGGGCAGTGGGGGTACTGGGGAACTAAATTAACCAAATTCTGTTATGTGTATGTGTGTTACAGGAATCTTACTATAGTATACAATTGAGTCCTACTATTATGTAGAATTCTAATGCACCAATAAAAGAAAACAAACTGAAAGAAATAAATCCTCTTATAAAAACATGCAAATGGTTAAAACCATGAAAAGGGGAAACAAAGTACTGATCAATTCCAGATTTAGGGTGACCATTACCTTTGGGTGGGAAGTAGAGGTGGAGAGGTGGTTCACTAAGGGGACTTTAGGGTTAGTTATCAGATATAACTTCTGGTTTTGGTTCATTTGTACTTAGTAAATATACATCAACAGGTGAGGCATGGACAAGAGGAGAGGTTCCCTAACTAAGAAAGTATTTAGATAATTCCAAATTCCCCAATCCTATCTCCTTGGTCTCAAACTCAAGCATTAGCAGCATTCTCATTCTACGCCTGGGAGAGCCTTTAAAAAGCATGGGGAAACCCGCTTTGAGAGGAGACCTCAATAAAATATCAAACCAAAAATCATTCTCATGCATATAGTGAAAACTTCCACCTGCCAATTCTGACAGACCACAGGTCAAATATCCCTTAGGCAAATGCTTGGAACCAGAATTGTTTCCGATTTGGGAGTTTTTTGATTTGGGGGATATTTGCAGAGACATGACTGGTTGAGTGAGCATACCTAATCCAAAAATCCAAAATCTGAAATGCACCAACACAACACTGGGAAACTTTCAAATTCAAATGGGAGCATTTCTGATTTTGTATGTTTTAACTATGGGTGTTCAACCTGTGTTTTAGAAAATTCTTTATTTTTTTAAGCACTTCTTATAAGAAGAGAAATTGCAAACATATTAGAGATCCATCAACAGAGGAATGGCTTAAAACATCCGCCTACATCGATCCTCTTTCATTGACTCATCTCATTCCCACATGGACTGAGCATCCACGATTCCTCAGACATGGTGGAAGACAAGAGGAACAATATCAATCCTGGCCCCGCTCTCACGGGGCTTAACTCTGGAAGGAAAGTCAGGCGGTAATCAGAGAATTGCATATGCAAGTGTGTCCTAAAGGCAGACAGGAGCCATTCGGGGCAGGAACACAGGGCTGTCAAAGAGGAAAACAGGCAGACTTGTCCTGAAGCCAAAGACTTCCTGACAAAAAGGGACATGTAACAAAGGTCTGCCCTGCGTGTGGTTAACAGGCAAAAATGAGAGAGAAAGGAAGGCTGTCCAGGCACCCGGAAGAAGGGGTGGACCCTAAGGCATAAAGGAGTTCAGGCTGTTGGGGAGGGGAAAGGCCAGGTGCCTGGATCCCAGAGCAAGGGAGTCACTGGGATGAGGCAGGGCTAGAAAAGCAGGCAAAAGAGACATCACAGAGAAGGAGTCAAAGAGCATTGGCAAGAAGGAGTTGAAGCCAGAAAACAACTTCATCAGATTTCCATTGGAAATGGTCCCTGTGGCCACCTGGAGATAGAGCCACGGAGGCCATCGTGGTGACAGGGTGAGTGGGGTCAAGAGTGGATGGAGACACCACAGAAGCTAGTCAGTTGCACAGGCAAGGAACAAGACAACTGGCCTGGGGGGTGGCGAGGTGACAGAGGTTGCAGAGAGGGCGGTGGATATGAGAGGCCTTGAGGTGATAAAATAGAGAAAACCTGGAAGTAGAGGGAATGTGACAGAGCAGGGGACGGGGCACCAGGGTGACCTGTAGGTGTCTGGTCACAGAAATGGATGGAACACTGGAAGGTGAACTACAAGGTGCTGCTGCCTGAGGGGTTAAGTCTGGGGGCCACTGAGCTGCAGGTGGCCTGGGCATCTAGACAGATACCAAGCAGGCAGTCAGATCCGTGGGTAGGAGCTAAGAGACTGCTATGGTTTGGATCTGGAATGCTCCCCAAAGGCTCACATGTTGAAGGCTTGGTCCCCCATGCAACACTGCTCAGAGATGGGGCTCTGGGGAAAGACTGGGCTCTGATTTCCTCAATACAGAATCCACCGATGGATTCCTAACCGGATGGACTACTGGAAGGTGGTGGACACCGCAGGTGGTAGGGCTTAGTCGGAGGAAATGTCCCTGGGGGCATGTCCTGGAAGGGGCTGTCTTGTGCCTGGCCCCTCCCTCTGGGTCTCTCTCACCACGAGGTGAGAGCTTTGCCCCACCACATCCTTCTACCTGACGTACGCCTCACACAGGCCCAGGAACAATGGAGCTGAGTAACCAGGGACCGAACCATGAGGTGACATAAACCTTTCCTCCTAAGGTCAGTTTCTCTCAAGTTGGTTTTGTCAGCAATGAAAAGCTGAAGAGCAAAGACACTGTATAGGACTGTCCGGAGGAATGGGTTGTGCCCTAAGTTCTGTCAAGAAAGGATGTCTGCGATCTACCAGCGAACGACACTGCAAAGCAAGTCCAAGAGCACCGTCATAATCACTTTTTAAAACATGCAGAAAAATCCTTCATCGTCTGTCCAGATGATGAACACACACACACACACACACACACACACACACACCACTGGATCTGGACAGAATATGCCACACCCTTAACCTCTTCCTGTGATTTTATTAAATTTGGATGGGGATAAACGACTGAAGTGCTCTTGCTTTTGAACCCATAAACTTCTGCACTGTTGAAGTACGGTGAGTACCTCGTCTCCACAACCCGCTCATGCCATCGCCCCCTCCATCCTCATCTGGAATCCTCACCCAGGGGCGGAAGTTGGCAACGGGATGAGATGGAAAGAGGAAAGGTGACCTCAGTTTTGTGTATTCGCTGATAGTGAAAAAGGAGTAACTTGCTGGTGGTGTTCAAGCTGCACGGAAACAGCCGTATGGAATGTTCACTGGTCAGATGCCCTCTGGCTCCCCCAGGGTGTGTCACCTGATAGGCTGAGCGGTAAGATGAGTGCCAGAGCATGGGGATCTGTCGGCACATGGCCACTGCAATCTCCTGGGAGTCACAGTGTGGCCAGAGGACTTCAAAGTCTCATCTAACATCCAAGATATTACTAACCGAGGACTGGCCACGGTGTGCAGAAGAGCCTTCCCCAAACTTGGACCACTAAACGTACATAAACAAAAGGAAATTAACGTAAACGGGATTTGGTGGCTTTGCCTAACCAGCTTGTGTAGTTTATCCTTGATTTTTCTTAACTGACTTAACACAATCAACCGGCACAGTGCCAGCCCACGCCCAGTACGTTCTTACAAAATCGTTTTGGAAACATCCCAGACTCTATTTGACCAAAAATATTATTTTCCCAGGACAAAAATGGTGGAACGCTAAAAAGGAAGCACTCAGAATCAGTAATCAAAGCGAGGGACATGATTAATCCTGCCTCCATCCCTGATTACATGCAGACTGAGAGAATCAAATGAGATCTTGACGTCACCTTGTCCCTTGGCGGGACAAAGTATCATTTAACCAAACCTAACTGATACAGAGAAATGCACACTCTTAGCTGTGAACACCATACCGGGAAGGCAGAGGCAGGTGAAATTGCGCCCGTCCTGCTTTTCATTGGCGTCCACACAGCTTGCCTGGTTCTGGCAGGGCTTCCTCTGGCACGCATCAAATTCTTCACAGAACGTGCCCACGTACTGGTCCTCACAGGTGCAGGAAAAAGTTGCCTAGAACACAAAGACCCAGTGTGTGTTACCTTGGGCTGTGAAACTCCAAAACTCAAAATCACCATGTCCCTTTAATAAAGATCCCAGTGCTGAGTACGTTAATCACATCCCTTATGTCATAATCTGGTTAAAAATCCCAGCTTTACAAGAAATAGTACGTATTTCTTTGCAGTTTAATTTCAGACATTTATTTTTACACTTCTTTATTCATATTTATCCCACCAGCCATTTTCAATCTTCCTAAAATAAACCTGGAAAGGACGACGTGTTTTAAGCTAAAAATGAAGTTTTGCTGGCCTGACATGGAAATGGCAATCATGCTCCAGCAGATACAGTGTGCTCCAGCCATTAAATGAGATGTCACTCCAACCAACTAAAATCTTCAGCAGAGATAGCACTTGCAAAAAAACAAAAAAAAACAAAAAGCCACCAACATTGTGCTCAGACCATCCTTCCAGGGCACTGAAAGAATTTGCTGAATTACTCTATACATTGACCTCAGTGTACAGCCCTGCAGATTCCCTGAATGCAAGGAACAACAAAAGGAGTGTAATTCAAGTAAGTATTTTGTGTGGCTCATTACAGTAACATTATCTTAGCAAAGGACTGTAACTCACAGAATTCTGAAGCTTATTTTTGAGGTTACTGCAAACTCCAAATAAAATGGGGCCTTCCTGCTCCCTTCTTAATGTCACCCTGAGGGTAGTGACAAGTCTGAAACAAACCACAAATGTGGCTCGGAAGCCTATGCAAAGCAATGTAGATCACTACAGGAGACTTCATGAAGGGGAGAGGAAGAGAGGCAAAAGAGAAGCCTTACATTAGCAAGCCTTACCACCTAAAACAATAAACAGACAGAAGCACATTTCTCAGTTCTGACCCCAAGCCCTACTGTGACTTCCAGGAGACTGCAGTGGCCAGACTCTGATGCTCTGGAAATCATTTTGATTGACTTAATCTCCTGGGTCATACACCCTGTGGCAGCAAGTGTTCAAAACTCTACTGTTCCAAAATTCCTCCCACGGCCACTGTCCCGCCCTCCCTTCCTCTCCCTCCCCTCAGCCTCCTATCCTAACCTTAGCCAGAGACCCCATCTCCAAGGCTCAGCCCAGGATCACAACCTACTAGCCCACAGCACAATCCTGTGCCTGCCTGCCTTTGGAAAGAGGAGAGGGTTATTCATAATTCTCTTTAATATGTTTTGTCTCAAGCATGTTTTATAATTCTGGTACATTTCTTGGTAAGTTTTCTGCTGAGTAGTTAAGATTTTTTTTTGTAGCTATTGATCACAAGGCACTTCCCCATCCCATTCATGTGGCACCTGTCATACTTGCTAGTGATCATTCCTGACATGTAAGATGCTAGGATTTTGATACCAGTTGTCACACTGAGCTTTCATTACGGGTCAGAGATTTCAGCTGATTCTCAGGTTTTCTCTCTCTCTCTCTCTCTCTCTCTCTCTCTCTCACACACACACACACACACACACACACACACACACACACACACACCTCTATACCAACTGCAACTCTATCATCTTCTCTTCTCCAGAGACAAAGGATGTATCAGAAATTTTTCCAGAATAATTTTGACCACAAAGGGATATTTTTGGAATGTATCACTAAACAGAAAGCTGCAATGATTGCTGAACATTATCAAATGTCATTTCTGATTTTGTAGAAATTATCTATTGGTTTCATCTGTGACTTACTAATGTATGCATGGAATGGCTAGATTTCCTAGTACTGATTCACCTTTATGCTCCTGGAAGAAATACCCACTTAGATCAGTATGCAAAATGCTTTTCATGTGGCTGGATTCAATTTGTGGTTAGTTATACTTCTAGTGCCTTCTTCTCTCCCCCTTCTCCCCTACTGACTCCCTTTTAAGCAAAACTATCCTTGAGCCTGAGATTATGTCTCATACTATCAGAGAATGCCTCTTGCACAAGTGACTGAATGGACCGTTGTTGGACCCCAACCTCAGACAACCAATTATGAGGCCAGGAAATAAACCATGACATTTAGCTTGACCAAACTGACAGGTTTTGTATAGGTGTGTTTCTTTTGTTGATTGAATATATTTTTGTTAAGGAAATATAACAAGTTCTTTTGATTTGCATAATCAAGTCTCCTTGAGTTTAAGAACACAGTCTTTGATTTTATCATAGAAACTACTAGAATAAAAGGACCTCCTTCTTCAGTTAGAGCTGTATTTTCAACTTGTATCATCTCTCTGTGCTCTTCTTGGAAATGGGAATTCTCCTACATCCTAACAGTAGGTTGCAGACACCTCTGGCTTTTTATCATGTGAGCTTGTTCCCTTTGTGTGTCTTTGCGTGGACTTAGTAGCTGGAAACTGGATGAAACTGCATCAAGAACTGTTCGAATTCTCTCCATTTACATAGGAAACTTCTTTTTCAGAATTGTCTTCTAAGGAAAAATCTTGTCCTTGCTCAAATGCCCAACAGAATACATGTTGGATATTTGCAGGAGTCCTCTCTGGAGTCCTTTGTGCACCGAAGATTTGTGACCACCTTTGAAATGTAAATGCTGTGCACACCCAGTGCATACAGTTCCAAAGTGGGCCTCTGTGTCGTGATAAATTACTATCTGCCATTGATTTTGGCAGCTGTCTTCTCAAATTTACTTGATTTGTATCCAGGCATTCCATGCTGCAGATAAATTTCCTTGGTTGTTTGAGGGATGTATTTGCATCTAACTCATCCAGTAGTGCCACAGAAAATATGTCGCTTTTGAAAATAAATTATTAAAATCCCCAAATCAAATATCATCGGGTTAGCTTTGATTGGATTTAAAGCTGAAACAGAAGCTACACATTTTGTTTTGCTTTATTTTAAACAGGAACCTTGAAAGAGGCTTTAAAAACTGCTAAAACAATTGCTTTTGATAAAGCAAAACACTGAATTGTTTCTTAAGCCTTGATTGATGAATGGGGCAGGAGACGAACAGATGTTTGCACATCCACAACCATGAAATTTTGGTTAAATCATTGTGTATTTTCTATCATGTCATCCAGAAAGTTAGATTTATTTCTGAATATATTTTCTAAGAACAAAGAGCTTTCCTATAATATTAAAATGTTCATTTTGATAGTTTTAAAACTGTTGACTTAAAAGAGATTGTGAATGTTTACTATAGGAAATTACGTTTATTAGTGTATTTTTGTGGAAAACTGTATTGATCACTGCAAGGTGTAAAATGTTGTACTGTTCCTGACAATTTTAACCCACTGCCTATGACATCCCTAATTTAGATTCACTTAATTCCACCAGCATAAGGGACAAAACAGACTTACTTGAAATCAGTTATTCAACTAAATTACAGATAGTTCCTTGAAAAAGTATTATATACAGATATAAATATAGAAGTATTGTTCAAGTAAAATGAAAAGTGACCTTCAAAGATTAATTTTAAAACCCAATACAGAATCTCAATTTTCCACAACAGCTTGAAGTCAAATATTCCATTTGTACATTAATGAAACTTTCTCAGTCAGTGGTAGAAAGTTTACTTTGAAAAGTTTTAGGTTAAAGAAAAAATTCACTCATACATGCACTCAGTTATTCAGCCATTCAACAACTATTTATCGAGCACCTACTATATCCCAGGAACCATCCTAGGAGTCAGGGTCAAAAAAGTGAACATGCCTCTCATGCAGAGTATATTCTAGCAGGAGTGACTGACTAGTTAATGGCATAGTGGATTAGTGACAAAGGACATGAGGAAACAGAGAGGGGAAGAGAAGTGGGGGTGGGGTATGAATTTTAACCAAGGTACACTGTCATGGTGAGGAGTGAGCAGAGAGCTGGCGGAGAGGAGGGAGGGTCTGGGAGAAGATGTGCAGGCAAAGAGAAGAGCCCAGGCACAGACTCCAGGTAGAGCATGCCTAGCACTTTCAAGAAAGATCCAGAGGCCAGTGTGGCTGAAGTAGAGCAAACCACGGAGTCATGGGTCAAGACAAATGAAGGGCGCAACGGTCATGCAGTGGTTCTCAGACGGGCCATCTACCTCCTAGGGCACATTCAGCAATGTCTGGAGACGACGCTTTGTGCTGTCACAACGAGGAACTTGCTGCTGGCTTTAAAGGACAGAGTTAGGAGAGAGTTAGAATGTCGCTGCAGAACATCACTGGAGATGCCGCTGTGCAAGATGAATTCATAATCCCCTCACTCAGTGGTCAGGCTGTGTGTCAATCCTGTGGGCACCAGAGCTGTGGCGAGGGACAAGGACACAGAGTTCTCAGAGCTTGCTCTAAGATGACATCCTAGACTGTCACCAGATACATCCTGTCACCTGGTGACAAATGCTTTAAGCAAATATAAATCAATACGTGAGGAGCCAGAATGATGGTGGGGTGCAAGGTGACTTTCATCTCTCGTCCCCTGGCAGAACTGCCTTCACCGAGTTGCTATTTCACCTTACTCTCTCAATGGCGTCCTGAAGGGACCTGTAAGGAACACCGGTTCAACCCTTGAAGGCCTTTAGTATCAGCTGCTGTTGAGAACAGTCCGTACCACATGTCACGTGGTTCTGGTTTTAAAGTTTGGCCCAAGAAAATCCACTCACGTAAGTGCCACTCATTTTGCTAATCTGAGACCCGGTGTTTTGTCCTATGAACCAGTTGTGATACTTTTTTTTTTTTTCCTTTAGATTGGCTCCTGTGGCTCAGTATTTGAACTTCAGCCTTCACTCTAGCTAGGGCTGTATGACCTATAAGACTATTTCCCCCTCCTAACTCGACTATTGCCTTCTAATTTACGTGTTAAATATTTTACAAAACATAAAGCTAAATGTATGAATTAATAAGTGTAAACTCCCAGCAGGGCACACAGTGTCCTTGGAAATATGGCCCGAGCCTACCTTCAGTTTCATTCTTGGTAATTTTTACCGGTCAATAAAGTTTAATTGTTGACTGACAAATTGTCCCACAGAGATAAGTTTTCTGAGAAACTGTATTTCTCCCTTTGAGAATCTGAATTTAAAAATTCTATTTCCTTTTTATTTTACTTAAATAAAGTAGACTTATTTAGGAAAATGGACTTTGTTTTTGATGTCCCAGTGATATCAATATGAACATAAAAGTCCCAGTAGACTACGCACTGATTTCCTTGTTTATAAAACTCGCTTACATGGAATTATCTCATTAATCGTCACCACCTCTGTCAGATGGGTACTACTGGATCCATTTTAGGAACTGACCACAGTCTCAACAGAGAGAGCAGATAAATTATTTCGGGTGTCCCTGTTGGCAAGTACAAAGTCAAGGCTTAAACCACTTTGTCTGAATCCATATTGTCCCTTCACTGCCATCAGGGTCTCAGGTTCAGGACACCCTTTACCTTTCTCCAAACTAACTGCAAACTCACCAGCACCTTAGTTCTGACTGCAGTTTGTCGTGATTTCCGCCTCTTCCCTCCCTGCTAGGCTGCCTTTCTTAGCTCTGCATTACTGACTCTCCTTTTGATTCACTGATTCTAGTTTCCTAGAGTCTTGGGAATCCTACCTCATTCATTCTCAGAAAGTGCCAAAATAGAGTTTCCCGAAGGCTGAAAGTATCTCTTGTACATAAAGTTCTTCATCTCTCATGAACAGACTTTGGGCGATTCTTGGCCAGGACTGGAGGCTTCGAAGTCTCGGGCTGTCCTTACTCAGACACGATGGGTATTCACTGTCCACGATGAATTCATAACCCCACTCATTCCCTCATTTAGGACTTGGAGGGGGGTTCTGTAAGTCCAGCTCCTCTTCTATTTCCCGTCTATCTCTGGTAACCTTGGCTTTTGTTAAAATAGCATCCTGGCTGCCCTCATGTTCCTTGACCACACATTTCATATGAAAGGGGATAACAACGGGGATAAGGATTAGAAGGACCAGCCTGAACCAGGTGACAAAGAGTCTCTAAACCTGCGAGAACAGAGAGGAGATGATTCAAGCCACACCTTGCTGACATCTGGCTCACTCATAGTTAAACGTCTGGCCACCTGCAAGGTCAATGCTCTGCCTAATGAGTGGATGACATAGATGTGGTAGTTTGCCAAATTACCCTCCCAGACTTTCATATGTGTTTGAAATTTTCCATAATAATTTTTTTTATTGTATGAGTCTGGCTAAGGACCAAGAAAGGAAGATAAAATGTTGAAACACTGGAATCCACTGTGGCCTCCTGCGTCCAGCTCCTCCTGGGGAATCCGCTCTGGCACTTGCTGGAGGCAGGCTGTGGAGAAATCTGTGTCACATCACTGAGTCCCCATATGTGAAGCCCCGCTCCGGAGACCCATTTCATATCCAGTGCCAAGAACAGCTCTGCTTGCCTGAAGGGACCGACTCATGTTCCCCTGGTAGATACCATGAGTCCCATTTCCCTCAGTCTGCATGAAGAGAAGTGTCAGCCATTCCTAGGCCAAAGAAGCCTCCCCTGCTGCGGGGGTCATGAGCCGGGCACCCCCAGCCAGCCCTGTGCCGGAAGAGAGGGAGCCCCGCTCACAGAGCAAGAGGAAAATTCAAAGGCCTCACAGCACTGGCAGTGTTAGGGAGGAGAGTCTGTTTCCCAACATTGGAAAGTTCTAGAATCTTTCTACTGCAAAGCTTTTGGAGGAGCTCCAAGAGTGACTGTCTGTGGAGCTGTCTCCAGGCATAAGAATTCCACAACCCCTGCAGATGAGAGCTCACGTCCCTCTCGGCAGACACTGGGAACCACACAGTGAGTCCTCACTCACTCAGGCAGAAGGGCACAGCCAGACCCCAGCCTGCACCGTCCGTCACCCCCAAAGGCCTTGGCCCTGAATCTTTGGAGACAGAAGCCCCGGTAATCCTCATCCAAGGACTCCTCAGCAGTGAAACTACATTAGATGGTCACTGGGTCTGAAATTACAGAGGTGCAAAACAGAAACCATTGCATGCATTTGTATTTGATTAAGCACAGCCGAGGCGTGACTAGAAAGGGTCAGAGGTCAGTCTAGCACACCTAGACTAGATGGAATTTGCCTTTCACTAAACCCAGACTGGGTATTTCAAGAGGCAAAAAAGGATTATTTGGATGCAGAATTTAAGAGACTTATCTGAAAATTCTATTTATAATGTACAAGTGCCTAGGAAAGTCTTTTCCTGAGCTGAGACCACACAAGAACTCCTGGAACCCAGCCACGGCACAAATTGTTGCCTTTGGAGGGAAGAGAGTACTCAAAGGAAAACTTACTATAAATTGCATTTTTTAAGATTTTCATCTGATGCTGGGCACAGCGGCGCACGCCTGTAATCCTGTGGCTAGGGAGGCTGAGACATGAGGATCGCGAGTTCAAAGCCAGCCTCAGCAAAAGTGAGATGCTAAGTAACTCAGTGAGACCCTTTCTCTAAATATAATACAAAATAGGGCTGGGGAGGTGGCTCCATGGCCGAGTGCCCCTGAGTTCAATCCCCAGTAATCCCTCCCCCCAAAATTTCATCTATTGGCTGGGTCCTATCTTCTATTATTTGTTATACGTGTCATTTAAACAACATACTCATAATGCTTAGAGCTTACAATTTTATTTTTTAGACATACCATTATTTTTCCATTTGGATTTCTTAACTGCAAATATAATACTGGTCAAAAATGTATATAAACTTAAGCTGGGCACAGTGACGCATGTCTGTAATCCCAGCTACTTAGGAGGCTAAGGCAGGAGGATCACAAGTTCAAGACCATCCTGGGCAACTTGGTGAGACCCAAAATAAAAATTTTAAAACATGTTGGGGATATATTATATAGCTCAGTGGTAGAGTGCCCCTGGGTTCAATCCCCAGTATTGTAAGGGATAGTGGGGGGCAAGGGATGGTGTGGGAAAGCAAACATACAGACCATCTGAGCATTAAATTTGAGACTGGACATTTGTGAAATCATATAATGAATTCCTCTGGCTTAATAGTTAAATTTTAAATAATAGTAACAATAATGAGAGTCCTGCTGTTTCCTTTGAAAGGACAGTGAATTTTACTTTAATAGGCAGGGGAGAGGAAAGTAAATGTCTTTTAGGGAATTTCATAAAAGCCTTCCTGTTAAATCCAGATGTATGGATTCATAGAATGGAGATGTTCAAAAGCATTTTCTAAACATCTCCTAGCAACTGATGTATTCTCAGCAACTTGGGGTGATCACAATTAGGCATAAGATTTCTATGCCATCAGTTGTGTTCTTCAATTCACTAACTTCCGGACATTTATTTGTAGCAACACTCTAATCCATTAACAAAAGTAAAGTTTGACCAAAAAAAAAAAAAAAAAAGTCACTGAAAATTCATCTTTTATTGAATTTCTCTGGAAAGCCTGATTCCACAAGCAAATGCATACCGTTCTACTTTCTTATTCTAAAATTCCGTTTAGCCTTCAAGTCATTTCCTTTGCTACATCAAAAGAAAATTGTAAGAAAAAAAAGCTTTAAGAAAATGGAAATTTATGTATAAATTATTAATGAGAAGGTCTTGCTGAAGAAGGGTGATCCTTCCCAACCTCTTCCTGAGGTTACCTCCGACGGGAGCAGAGATGATAAGCCAGTGGTAACTAAAGACGGAAAGTTGGTGGAGACGGGGCAGGCACAAAACTGTCATCCGCGGAAGAAGTCCCCATGTTTCAAGTACCACATGGGGGTGATCTCCCTGAGCCTCCGAAGGGCCTTGCAGAATAAGAATTATTTTTCTATTTTAGCAACGAGGAAACAGATCAGAGAATTTAAGCAACTTGCTCAAGGTCACAGGGCCTGTCAGAGGCACAGGGCGCAGATCTGGTCTCCCTGTAAAGACAGTATTACAATTTAAGACATCCAGAAATGCAAAGAATTGGGTACCTAAGTAGGACGTGTGGGTTTCTAACAGATTCTGAGAAAAGCAGAGAGAGGAGCGTTTGAGGGTATCCATGGGGCATGACCTCCAGTGGCCTCTTCCCTCCTGGATCTGTGGCCCGTGAAGGGCACTAACCCCCACTGCCTCTGTCCCAGGCACTTCATGTCACTCCAGGTGCTAACAACCATCTCCTGGCGATCTTTGCCGCTCACGCTGCATGAGTCTGCTGGGGATGCCACCACGGAGGGCCACCACAGAGAGCCACAGACTAGGTGCCTGGAACACCAGAAACTTCCTGCTCACAGCTCTGGAGGACAGAAGTCTGAGATAAGGCGGGCAGGGGCGGCTTCTTCCGAGGCCCGTCCTGTAGACAACTGCCTTCTGGGTGTGTGCACCTGGACTTCCCTGCGTGTGTCTCCACAGCCTTCTCTCATCAGGACGCTGTCTTGTCTTGTCCCATGAAGCCCTACCCTGTGACATTATTTCACTTGTTTGCCCCTTCAAAGAGCTCACCCAGATAAGGCCACTTTCTTAGGTCCTGGAGATTAGCACTTCAACATGGGAAGGGGCAGATTCAGCCCATAACACTCTCTTCTCCCCATGTTACTCCTCCAACTACTTCCAGAATGCTGCGGTCAGTCCTCCACAGAGACTTGACGCTTGCTATATTCACCCCCATTATTCTAGAACATGTACCCTATTCTGAGAGCAACTCCTGTGTGAAGAGATAAGCCTGCACACAGGGGACATGCAAGAGCCAGGTCTAGCTAGTCACCCCTGTCATCTTGGCTGTGAATATTCACTGAGCATCCAGGAAGGGCTGGGCTCTGCTCTGAGGGCTCTGTACACTGACAGATCCTCAGAGACACCTCAGTATGTTGCTATTGCCATTTTATGCTGGAAGAAGCTAAGACACAGACGAGTAAATGGCAGGCTCATAAACTCAAGTGTGGAAATTGAGTGCAGGGAGTCTATTCCAGGGCTGCCCTCCACGTCAGAAGAACTTGACTCAGGTGACCATGGAGAAGGAGTAAGAGATAACACCACCTGGTTTGCTGAGATCCTACTCCTGGTTCTTCTCTCTTTCCCATCCTTGGGCAAGTGATGTGTCACTCATTGCTTTGTTTCCTGTTGGGCCCCACTTCAATAACAGAGGAGACGTGTTGCAGCCTCAAGATGCTATCATTTATGTTGTACTTTTAAAATGTAGCTGTTGAAAGAGCTAGAATAATTATGTAAATTAGTGCAGCCCTTACGGAAAAAAGCATGGAAGTCCCTCAGAGTGTTAAAAATAGAACTGCCATCTGATGCAGAAATCCAGCTGCTGGGTCCATATCCAAAGGAAACAAAATCAACATGTTGAAGACACATCAGTGCTCCCGTGTTTACAGCAGCACCAATCGCAAGAGCCAAGGCACAGAACCACCCTAGGTGTCCAGCAACAGACGGATGGACCAAAGAAGTGTGGTATGTATACACAACGGAATGGTATCCGGCCTCTAAAAGGAGGAAACTCTATGATTTGCAACAACCTGGGTGAACATGGAGAACAGTATGTCACATGAAATAATCTAGATACAGAAGGACAAATACTGGATGCTCTCACTTGTATGTGGAATCTAGAAAAGCTGATCTCCAAGAAGGACGGAGTAAGAGATAGCTACTAGCAGCTTAGGTGATTTGGGCAGAGGAAGATGTTGATCAAAAGATGTATCATTATAGTTAGGAGAGGGGGAAAAAAGTCCTGGAGAGAGACAGGAAGTAAATAAGTGAGCTCCTGGGCTGGGAAGTAAGGGAGCGGAGAAAACAGGTGGGGTGGGATGGACAGCAACCGCCCTGGTGACGGAGCCGCTTTCTCAGGTGAAGAGAGGCTCTAAGCCTAACCGTGGGGATGGACGCCCCTGTGAACAGACGACAAACCACTGGACTGTACACTGGACTGTAGGATGGGGAACTGCTCAGTAAAGCTGTCCTAAAAAACAAAATAATATAAAGGACATTCAGAAACACTCATCAGTGGCAAAGGGGTTTGCCACCGACGCCACTTAGATAATCGTGTCGGTGACATAGGAAAATAAAGACCAACAATCAGATCACAGGCTGGGTTCAGGGACTCAGACGAAGGTGAAGTCTAGAAGCTGGGCTTGGTGAGAGCATCCAAATCCCTCTGTCTCTCCTCTTCACTAAGAATGGCCTGGCCCTTTGCAGGCCTTGGAGACAGGAAAGGATGAAGTGCTCAGACAGATGTGGATTCCAGGCAGGAGCTGCTCCTGTACCTGGCCCAGGTAAAAGGGGCAACACCTGACCCTGTTAAAGACACTGACTATCCAACATTCTGATTTCTCTGCATTGATCCTTAGTCCAATTCTAAGTGACAGCTTTTGGCCTTTGGGGAATGAACCACTGAATTCTCGAGACATTTGCCACCACCTGAGATTCCAGGTATAAACAGGAAAGCTCTGCCTGTGTGGCATCCACTCTAAGAGCAAGGCTGCTGCCTGAGAACACCACAGTGGCGTGGGTTCTGCTTTCCTCCTCCTGTCCTCCATTCCTATGTCCCTAGTTTCCCTGGGCTGTTTAACACACATGGCCCCTAACGCAACAGGCCACAGCTAACCAATGTGTGTGTCCGCATTCCCATTCCAAGCCACCACACCAGTCTTCCTATACGCATCTACACTTTACCCCAGCTTCTCTTTCCTGTTTGACTCACGATTCTCATTTGACTCAGTCTTCCCACATATGTTCTTCATAGGTTATTTTACAGTGTTGAGAGCAATTCCTTGTACTATGTATGGCCCAAGTCAGCATGGGAGCCCATTGAATAGGAAAATTTGGTATTTGGGAACTTCCAGTGGCAATGCCACTGGTTAAGACCACCCAGATACATGTGAATTTCTATTTAGCTCTGCCAAAAGGGTCCCACACAGCACCAGAGATGGGGGTGACCTGCTGAAGCCACACAGCCTTCCAGAGATGGGTGTGGTCTGCCAAGATGCCAATCAACCTGTTGACTACAAGACATCGTGAAGCAAGACTCTACCCCTGAAAACTTATCCCTGCTTTGATGCACCCCCTTAAATAAGCCACCAAAGCCATTTTTAAATTGTTCTGTTCCAGCTCCTACCAGGACTGGAAGAATCTATCAGCTGCTCTTCTTTAAAACCTACTCTTCAACTCCACCTTTTATCCTTTACTAATTATTTAAGGCTTTTATTTTCTCAGGTGGCTTATACCCTCTTGGGCAGGATAAAGGACCCTGGTGAGGTGCTGGCAGCCTCACTATATTATAGTGCATAATATGCTTTTGTGGATAGCCTCTATCAAATACAAAGAGAGATCATGAACAAACATGACAATAAAGCCTGACAGAGTAGTGACACAGGATTAGTCGGGTCTTCGGAAGGTGAATGCCAATGTCTCATAGCAGTTCTCCTATAGAAGTAAGAGTAGATGCTTCAGTATGGAATATTGACATTGAAGCCTCGATTCTAAGAGGTTTACATAATCCCTGATACTATGAAATTTAACTGAACAGATCTCAATATTTTAAAAATTCTTTTCATTTTGTTATAAAATATTTTATTTCTATGGCATCTTTGATGTGATCAACGCGTCTCTTACTTGATTGAGTCTATACCCACATAAACCG
Organism: Callospermophilus lateralis; assembly: GCF_048772815.1. Classification (NCBI taxonomy): domain Eukaryota; kingdom Metazoa; phylum Chordata; class Mammalia; order Rodentia; family Sciuridae; genus Callospermophilus; species Callospermophilus lateralis. Next base: position 9,365,739 of record NC_135313.1, on the reverse strand, counting down.
AAACAGCATCGGCAAAGGTGGGCAGGTCCCGTCATTCATGTAAATTAAATCTCAGCTCACTAAACGCTCATTTCTGTCATTTATTATTGAACAAAAGGCATGTTGTGTCTAATAAATGTGTTTCTCCAGAACAATTAGAAATGAATTATTTTAATAATCTCTGGAAGAATTGCATCCAAATATCTAACTCAGGAGTGGCAAAGGAATGAGATAAGCTCACAAACAAAATGACTCTTGTTTGCTTTCAAGCTGTTTTATTCATCTATAATGTTCACATGAAGCAGTTGCTGTCATGGGATCATCCTTACTCCGGTGTGAGTAAGAAAGACAGGCAGCAGAGTTTGAATGGAAGAGCATGAGCACGGCTCACTATCTTCCTTCCACAAATGTCTTGGTTAATGTGTCGGATTTTAACCAGCATGACGCTTGTAACTCATTTATGATCCCAACTAGGACATTGGGTTTGGGCTCTTTTATTAAGAAAAAAAGAAATCCATGCCTCGGTTCCCTATCTGACCAGGAAAATGTCCCCCTCATGGGGCTGAGGATATGGGAGTCCTCAGGCTGACCCAGATCCACTTGGGTGTGGGGAAACACGGTTAGCTTACGTCCTCATTCATGTGCACGACCTCTGGCAGAAGTCAACACACCTTGCAGCCTGGGCTCAAGTCATACCCAGTCCTCAGTGTGGAGGCCAATCTCAAATCCTTTCTTCAAATGATTATTTCTAGAGGTTCATGTGTTATTTTTTTAAAAAGAGGGGGTCTTATAAACTGCCCCAAATTTCTGTCCTCTCTGAAGGTCACACAGCTGGGCTTTTGCTGTGGAATAAAGCTCAAGGTCACTTGTTTCACAGATGAGGCCTTGCCCTAGAGTTTCTAAGGCTCCTTCAGAATATGCCAGTTTTTATCTGGCATAACATCTGCCTCCAAAGAATGGCTCACATATAGCCCACCTTTGCCATTTCTGAACTAGGAAGAGATGCAGATTTGCCAACAGGTTTGTCAAATCTCACCTGTCCACTAACAGGTTCTTATCTTATACCCAGCAGCTTTGGGCAGCACCTGAATTCTAGAATAATCTACTCTTCTCTCTCCTACTGAAACCTTCTCCTGATGAAGCTAAGTTATTCCAGTTTTTTAATGTGCTACCGTTTTAGGGACATTTGCATTTAAATAGGAAATCATGCCTTTATTACATAGGAATTAAGCTCAAAAAACAGGAATCCTAGCACCCTGCCAGGCTGCTGTCTCAAGGAAATTTGGAATAAAGAGACCTCCCCAGATGGATTGAATCTTTCACCATGTAAGCCCCCTCAGCCCACATCCTTCTGTCCAACAGCATGGACAACTGGATTGTACCAATGTTGAGTCACTCTTAATTTTTAAATATTTTTTAATTTAGTTCCAAAGCATGGGCCTTCATAAAAACTTTTCTGTAATTAAGTTACCTCCTGCTATTACTGCTGGCTGGTAACTAT